>NC_068968.1:19163866-19425004 GCF_026419915.1 Harpia harpyja | reverse complement strand
ATGTTTGGAATTAATGTGAACTTGTAAAGACTATGAGATTGCACAGATATCAACTGTTTAAATCAAGAATATGGTAAGAGTTTTGTGATGGGTTAACCCTGGCTGGACGCCAGGTGCCCACCAGAGCTGTTCTATCACTCCCCCTCCTTCTCAACTGGACAGGGGAGAGAAAATATAACAAAGAGCTTGTGGGTCGAGATAAGGATAGGGAGAGATCACTCACCAATTACCGTCACGGGCAAAACAGACTCAGTTTGGGGAAAAATTAACTTGATTTATTACAAATCAACCAGAGTAGGGTAATGAGAAATAAAACCAAATCTCAGAACACCTTCCCTCCACCCCTCCCTTCTTCCCGGGCACAACTTCACTCCCGGATTCTCTACCACCCCCCCAGCGGCACAGGGGGACGGGGATGGGGTTTATGGTCAGTTCATCACACGTTATTTTCTGCCGCTTCATCCTCCTCAGGGGGAGGACTCATCACACTCTTCCCCTGCTCCAGCGTGGGGTCCCACCCACGGGAGACAGTCCTCCACGAACTTCTCCAACGTGGGTCCTTCCCACGGGCTGCAGTTCTTCACGAACTGCTCCAGCATGGGTCCTTTCCACGGTGTGCAGTCCTTCAGGCACAGACTGCTCCAGCGTGAGCCCCCCACGGGGTCACAAGTCCTGCCAGAAAACCTGCTCCGTGGGCTCCTCTCTCCACAGATCTGCAGGTCCTGCCAGGAGCCTGCTCCAGCGCGGGGTTCCCACGGGGTCACAGCCTCCTTCGGGAACCCACCTGCTCCGGTGTGGGGTCCTCCACGGGCTGCAGGTGGATATCTGCTCCACCGTGGACCTCCATGGACTGCAGGGGGACAGCCTGCCTCACCATGGTCTTCACCACGGGCTGCAGGGGAATCTCTGCTCCGGCGCCTGGAGCATCTCCTCCCCCTCCTTCCTCACTGACCTTGGTGTCCGCAGGGTTGTTTCTCTTACATGTTCTCACTCCTCTCTCCGGCTGCCGAATACCGCCGTCCCAACTTTTTTCCTTCTTAAAAATGTTATCACAGAGGCGTTACCACTATCGCTGATTGGCTCGGCCTTGGCCGGCGGCGGGTCTGTCTTAGAGCCGGCTGGTATGGGCTCTGTCGAACACAGGGGAAGCTTCCAGCAGCTTCTTACAGAAGCCACCCCTGTAACCCCACCCGCTACCAAAACCTTGCCACACAAAACCAATACAAGTTTGTAAAATGTTTCATAGAAAACATGGTCTCTGATCTATTCCAGAATGTGATACTGTAAATAAAGTGCCTATCACTATGATTGAATAAAATGTGTCTTTGTGAGAGACTGAAAGAGGACCTGTTAATAACCTTTCTCCTCGACCCCTTTATGATTTATATTTGCACTTTGTAGAACCAAAGAGAAATGGATAAAGACAGCAAGGGACCCGTGTTAGTCCTAACTATATTAATTGTTATTTGTGTTAACAGTCTATTGTTACTTGTAATTTCTGTCTGTTATTATAGGGAAAGATGCTTTGGGGAGCCTTTTCCCTCGTCCTGATCCTTTCCACTGGAGGACAGGGAAAAAATTCTCCAGATTTAGCTTGGAATTTGATTCAAGGTTTTATGCACCTCTGGAATGACACCAATCAAGGTGTTTGTATGAAGGAATTCAATTTGGCCTCATTAATCTAAACATCACCAATCTTGTGAAAAAAGCTGGTAAACCAAATTGCTCCTGGAACAACGCTTCCAGGGGACCTTTTATGGCTCTAAAAAACTCCCTCCGATGATTCAAATATTAATTTTCTTCCGTGAGGAGGAAACCTTGAATCTTGTGATGTTATTGTTAAAAGAACATGGGGTATATGGCATGTTAAATCTCACCGACAGAGAATGCTGTCTCACCATACACAACACAACTACCTCCTTAGAAGAAACATGAAAGAGGATGAGAGAAGTTACAGACAAGACTGGAGAACTTTTCGAAGCGATGCAGCCAAGAGACTGGTTTAACAGAGGATCGTTGCTGACCTCTCTCCTAATGTCCTTGGGACTCACAGGGTGGGGAAAATGGCTTGTTAGCATTGGACTCAAGTCTTTATGTGGGTTTTTTGTTCTTAATGCTTGGCCTTGCAGTTGTTCACTGTGTGATTACCTGTGCCATCTCTTCCCTCTCCTGTCCACTAAGTGAAGTTTTCTACTGTTCGAGGCTTTGTACATGTTCTCTCTCTCTCCTTTTGTCTCTCTCCCCTTTCTTTACATCTAAATCACCACCCTGGGAGAAGACTGGAGAATCCACGAAGATTATATAGACAATGTTTGAGCCACGGGGTGGTGTGAGAGACTGAAAGAGTTAATGTCTCAAACATTGTGGTGGGGCAAGTTCTGCATAAGGACGAAATCTGCATAACAACGAACACTGCACAGCAAGGAACCACAGGTGAAAAGAAGCCCATCAGCACGGGACATCAGCAACAGGATGGGGAGGGCATGCAGGAGAGTGCACAGCTCCATGTTCTGATATGCTGAGCAGGACAGCTCATCATGCATGGCCAAAGATCAAACAATGGTCATGTCTGCAGGGAAGGAGAAGTTACTCCCCAAACAACCCCCAAGCCCACCGACCCATTTCCTAAAGGTTCTGAAAGCACAAACTGCGCATGACACCTAATTAGCTTAATGAGTTCAAGTGCCCACCTGAAGGAGGGGCAAGGATGGTAAAAGGACACAAACTGAAGCCCCAGGCACGCATGCCCACTGGAACTGGACCCCTAGGCTGACTGGACCTCTAGACTGGCTGGACCAATGCTGGACCCAGGACCGGTGAAATCTTTCTCTTTTCTTTTTTCTCTCTCTGCCTTGTTCTCCCTTTCTCTTTCCTTTTCCATAATCCCTACACCTCATCCCTTTAAGACATAAAACCGTTGACCAAGTCTGGGACTAGGAGTGGATCTAGCTGCCCCTAGGCTCTTCTCTGAGATGGAGTCTAGAAAGCAAGGGGGTCTGCTCTGAACCTCGTGATTCAACGGGAGGGCTCTCCTTCTTCCCTGAATTGATGTATATGGTTACCACGGGTTACACAGTTTACTGAGGTAGTTCCATGCCAATTCCTGTTGTGAGAAACCTCACCACCTACTGTTATGCCTCCCAAATTCAGGTTGCTTCTGCCATGAATAAAATATTTAACTGATCGTTTGGTGTCATTTCACCTTAATTTAGCCTGAGGGAATTCCAAACTCAACACTCCAGCCCAGGTCGTGACAGTCGTCTTTATTTGCAGTTCTTGATTTAACTCTCCACACAGAACAAATAATCATTTTTATATTACTGGAGTATGTTATGCAATTTTGCCTGTAAATAACTATTTTTTCCATAAAGCATGAAACTTTCCTCTGTTACTTTAAAATTTATATACAGTTGTGCTCTTTATTAGTATCAACAGGGCATAGATATAAACAGCACCTTTTCTATAAATCATATTCAGTCCTGGCTCAGGCATACTCCATGACTGCTTCCCAGTGGGAACACCTTTAGTGAATGACAGAAGTTTCTGTCCTTACTCAAAAAACATCCTTAATAGGTCAGTGAGAAGAAGAATAAAATTTCATTCCAGCTTGTTCATCATAAATCACTGGTCTGACTGTCTTTACATCTTGGAAAGACTTTACATCCATCTAGGCCTAAAAGTAACTTTTCCTGGTATGCATGAGTAGAAGCATTGATAAATGAGAGAATACTGGATTTTTAGGAGATGAACTTTTTTTCTGTTATCCGAAGGTCATCTTTTACATCTCTAGGGCTGGTTGTTTCATGTTTCCTCTGCATCATCCCCTCTGTTTAATACCCTACTATATACTTTAAGAAATCACTAGCTAGTGCTAAGCCCTAAACCCTCCAATTAGGGGAGGGGGGAAGTATTTTTGCTTTTTCCTCCTTTGTCAAATTTTCTTAGAGGTGTGTAAACAAGAATAAGTTATGAATCACCAATCTAAAGAAACTAGGTGTTTACAGTCCCAAATTGTGAGAGGTGTTTTGACAATATGTGTCAGGTCCTACTACAGTCATGGGACTTGGTAAGGGGATCCTGGGTTAGTTGCTTTGGACAATAGCTGTAGTTGCATTACCCAACAGAGCCTAGTACATGCAAAAGGAACACATTCGCCCTTCACAAGCCTTTTGGAGGTGCAAACAGAAGCATGACAAAAATTACCTAGCTGACCTTAGGTAAATAAAACACCATCAAGCGCAGACAAAGTGTCCTTGTCTGTAGGTTGGTGGCAAAACTTAAGCAAGGACCTCCCCAAACTTCTCTTTTCCTAACTTTTCTCGGCCTCCCAGTGTCTTTACCCTCACTGCTGTTTGACCACTGTCCACATTTGGGTGACTCCATCTTACTACAGAGGGACAATGTCCTCTTCCCATCCCAAATTGCAGCTGCTTTCCAGCTCTTATATTCCTCGGCTTCCTGCCGTCTGGTTCCCACCTAGTGGCCATGTGTGTGAAGTAATCACCAAGGGTGAGAGAAAGGGCAACAAAGTCAAATAAATGTATGGAGATCATCTTCTCAGTGAGTCTGCAGGAAGCCTGAGGTGTGGTTGAACTAGTCTGGTAATGTTCTGCCCTTTGGCGCTATTTTATATATACTCAGAGGAAATAATCAGAAGTACAGTCATTTTTACATTTACGGTATACAGATAATTTGTGAGTACAATAAATATTTTGTTTATGCAGCACATATGTTTGAGTACAGCTTTACCCACTTATGAGAAATTACTCTTTCTTCTGCATGTGCTTCAAAATATGCTGCTTACTTTTTGCAGTGCTACTATGGATAGATAAGTAGTGTATGTTATGTGTGGGGGACAAATATGGCAACACTTGTATTATTTTACATGCTGACAAATTGATTTGAATTTATTTGCAGCTAACCAAAGCACCATATCCAAAACCTGATCTTAATTATGGATATTCAATTTTTCATTTGCTAGAACAAATAGACAACGTCTTTTGGCAGAGATGAGTTTGGATGATAAAATATAAAATGAGATGCAGTACCTGCAACTTCTCCTTGGGTCTAGCCAAAGGATGCCCCAGCCACTGAGTTATCAGTTGGCTCCAGAACCCACACAGCAAGGATAAACACCTTGGCAGCTGAGGAGGAAAGTACTTGGGCTCCAGGGGATCTTCAGAGGCCGGGAAGGGAGTCAGCATGAGCTCCTCCCACAAAGCTAGTTTTGCAGCCTGTCCTGCCTTTTTTTTAAACTGTATAAACTGGGATGTAATCAGTTGCTTCTTGTTTTGCTATTCCCATCAGCAGTCTTTTGAAAACTTAGCCCAAAACATTTTGCTAAACTGAACTGGTAGGATTTCCCCTTCAGCTGTGAGAGATTTTACTCTTGTTCAAGGCCTCATTCAGGCCAGTAATGGAAATACAAAAGCTTGGAAAGGGCCACAGGACAAGGGCAAGCTGCCAGAGAGGGAGGGTCTTTGGTGAACTGCAACCCAGGAGGAGAGAACAGATCCCTGGCCCCTTTTTCTACCTTTCTTACCCTTTTCAGATCACTTCCATGTTATGTATCTCCACATGTTGTCTGATTTACTAGATTTTTGTTATTCCTCCTTGCCACCTGACATCCTGACCTGCCTGGTCTCCTTTCTACAACTAGAGCTTTATTCCTACCCTCTTCTATTGCTCCAATTTCATGTCAGTGCTAGTTTATGCTGCCTTAAAAAAATGGAGAAATAACAACCTAAAAAAAACCCCACAGCCTTACCATTCCTGTTTTCCTTGTGATCCTGTTCTTCCCTGTTCTAGCATACTCCATTTAATCTTGGGCTAGCCTACAAAGCTTGTCTGACCAAAGTCAAACCACGCTCACTACTGCTGTTGGAACAGCTACACCTAGAGACTAAAACGATACCAATTGCCTCAGTGATATTAGCTGAGGAAAGTGCTAGAGCCACATATTGATAATCACCTCACCTCTTCTAGTTTGAGCAGTCCCTAATACAGACTCCAAATGCCCCTAGTGTTTTGGTGAAAGGTTTCAAACTCAAAGGGTCTGAAAATTGATTGTTCCTTCTTTCCTTTAAGTAGCAGTGCCATTTTAAAAAAAGTGTACATCCTATCAGCCTGAATGGCATATGAACATCAGGCAGCAAGAGCTGGACACTGCCATGTAAGTGAAGAGAAAAAGAGAGAACAAACCCAGCTTCACAAGACCATAGCAGCTGTAATATCTCTGTCCAGGCCTATTGCTGTGTATCCAGTAGAACAAGCAACCCAATGCTTTCCTCATCCTTAGGTCCTGCTGCCATCAATAATGTATACTTGTGATGGGTTAACCCTGGCTGGACGCCAGGTGCCCACCAGAGCTGTTCTATCACTCCCCCTCCTTCTCAGCTGGACAGGGGAGAGAAAATATAACAAAGAGCTTGTGGGTCGAGATAAGGATAGGAGAGATCACTCACCAATTACCGTCACGGGCAAAACAGACTCAGTTTGGGGAAAATTAACTCGATTTATTACAAATCAACCGGAGTAGGGTAATGAGAAAATAAAACCAAATCTCAGAACACCTCCCCTCCACCCCTCCCTTCTTCCCGGGCACAACTTCACTCCCGGATTCTCTACCAACCCCCCAGCGGCACAGGGGGATGGGGATGGGGTTTACGGTCAGTTCATCACACATTATTTTCTGCCGCTTCATCCTCCTCAGGGGGAGGACTCATCACACTCTTCCCCTGCTCCAGCGTGGGGTCCCTCCCATGGGAGACAGTCCTCCACGAACTTCTCCAACGTGGGTCCTTCCCACGGGCTGCAGTTCTTCATGAACTGCTCCAGCATGGGTCCTTTCCATGGTGTGCAGTCCTTCAGGCACAGACTGCTCCAGCGTGGGCCCCCCACAGGGTCACAAGTCCTGCCAGAAAACCTGCTCCGTGGGCTCCTCTCTCCACAGATCCGCAGGTCCTGCCAGGAGCCTGCTCCAGGGCGGGCTTCCCACAGGGTCACAGCCTCCTTCGGGAACCCACCTGCTCCGGCGTGGGGTCCTCCACGGGCTGCAGGTGGATATCTGCTCCACCGTGGACCTCCATGGACTGCAGGGGGACAGCCTGCCTCACCATGGTCTTCACCACGGGCTGCAGGGGAATCTCTGCTCCGGCGCCTGGAGCATTTCCTCCCCCTCCTTCTTCACTGACCTTGGTGTCCGCAGGGTTGTTTCTCTTACATGTTCTCACTCCTCTCTCCGGCTGCCGAATACCGCCGTCCCAACTTTTTTCCTTCTTAAAAATGTTATCACAGAGGCGTTACCACTATCGCTGATTGGCTCAGCCTTGGCCGGCGGCAGGTCCGTCTTAGAGCCGGCTGGTATGGGCTCTCTTGAACACAGGGGAAGCTTCCAGCAGCTTCTTACAGAAGCCACCCCTGTAACCCCCCCCTGCTACCAAAACCTTGCCACACAAAACCAATACATTACTGTATGACCCAAAATGTCACTACAGTTAAGGACAGGGCATAATATGAAAGCTACCTTATAATAAGAAGCAAAGTTTCATTGAGAATTTGATATTATAGGAAAATAATTTTCTAAATAAAAAATATTTGACGGAAGGTTTTTATGCTTATTTAGTACACAGGATGTAGTGTACTCTAGGTGCATAGTGCATCTATCTATCCAGAATCAGACCCAGCACAGGCAAATGCAAACAACCTCCTCATAAGGGAAATGCATCCATCAGATAGATAGTGGCAGCTTTGGTAACATGGACCTTCATGCACAATGAGAACATTCACAGCATCCTTTATATATGGGTGTAAATGCACTCATCACTCATAAAAGTTCAAACCATGTAGAAATCCTACTTACACAAAAGAGCTTTTTTCTCCCACTCACCTTGTGGGAGTGAACTCCAACTGCAAAAACCTTTCTGTTATGTAGAAGGCATTTCCTTTGATGAGTTTTCTATTTGTTATCCTTTTATTTTCACAGTGTCTTCTCCTTCTTGTATTCTGAAATAGTAAATAAAAGCAGTTCATTCCTTTCCTCTTTATGTTTTTTATACTGTACACAAATTTCTATTGTATCTCAGATCTGTGTCCCTCCAAACATTGAACTGTTTTCTGTCTCTTCATATGCAAGCAATGGATACTAATAATTTCCAGAACCTCTGTATTTCTATTAGGCTTTTTTAATCTTGGTAATTTTTTTTTTTTATTTTAAGTGAGGACACTCCTATTCAGAAAAAAGCATGAAAACCCTCCACACAATATCTGATCCACACTTACTGCTAGCCCTTATCTAGATAGATGGCTTTTTATTAATATCCATCTGACTTCAAGCAAGCACAATTAAAGGCTATAGCAGGAGAAATCAAGCTGAATTTACCTCTACAATATTTTTTTAATTAATTTTAAAGTATATTCGCAATTATTAAAATATTTTGTGTGAGACTAGCAGACTAAATAACAAATATGTTAAGGACTAAAATAATTTTTATTATTAAATGTTTTCTATTAAAAGTCAAAATTGGCTAACATTCTCTCATGCAAGAATATAAGTGCTGACTGATATTGATAACACCTCTTTTTTCCTCATAATACAACAGATTTGTATGCACATATAAATTTGTGTATTTGTAGTCTTCCTTGCTAACATTTAGCAATGAATATATATATATCTGAATAGTATAATAACTGAACACATTTTGAAGAGGTAACAGTATTTCATTTGAATTTAAATGTCTTGTTTTGAATAAGCAGTTATGTTATGGAGCTAAATCAGTCAGCTTAACAACAAAGGGCAGTATGCTGATGAATTATGTATGTTATCTGCATTTTCTGCCTGTTGATAATTGACAGGTATCATGGCACCTTCTACAAACTTCCTGTAATTATATGCCACATATCAAACACTGACTTATGTGTAATGGTCCTCTCCCCACACACATACACGCAAAACATTTTTATGTTTTATTTAAAGCTTACAGCATTTTTAAATTTTCTGTTTCTCTCACTCTGGTTTCCAAGCTGCTTTGCCACTCAACACATTCAACAATGTTAAATTAATAAGATTTCTTCAGTGTTAGTTTGTCAGACTCACTCATTCAAGCTTTTGTTCCATCCTTTTTATTTGTTTTGTTTAAAAAAATTTAGAAAGGATAAACCAATACCAAAGAAAATTTACCTTGTAATTGTTTAAGAGAAATTACCTGTAATACAACAGATGTCAGTCTTTGATATCAAGTTCCTGTCTTTACTGACAGATATATTTTAGTCATTATGTAGCAGCTTTAGGTAGTAACAGGTTAAAAAACCCTAGTGTCTTAACAGAGCTGATTAAATAGCTAGTTCCTTCTTGGTAGCATGCATTTATTTCAGATTAACTCCACCATAACAAGGATACATTAATTGGGTAGCTCCATAACTGGACTCATTAGATGCGATGCTTACTGATTAAATTTAACCACTGCTGGATATCTTAGCACATGATTCAGAATTACTTTCCTTTTAATTCAGTGTTCTGTTCCTTGGAAGGAAATTTTGCTGAGAATTATTTTAATAAATCTGTGATAATAAAGCTATAATTAAAAAGGAATCTTTTAGTTACCTTGAAGGGCTTTTTACTTATATTTCCTTAAATACCCCAATTTATATTTTAATCTAAAAACCTACATTCAGTAAATGATATGCCTGATATATGTAAAACAGCACCACTAGTATATGCAGTAGAAGAGTTCCTCACTCTCTGTCAATGCATCTTTGACAGTATTCACTACCAGAGAAAGTGCATGAAACAAAGCCCCAGCATTTACAGAAAGTAATTGTACATAAAGAAAATTAGATAAATATCTCTTTTGTTCCCATTAATTTAGACTTCATTTGTCAAGTTCTTTAGAAACCAAAGCTTATATTCTTACCCTGTATCGTTGACTAAGTTGGTTCTGAGGCTCATACATTAATGAAACAAATGATCCAATACATTGTTTCTCACTGAATTAAAATATACTATTAAACATATTTATAAAGCCCCTTTCATCAAAAAACACTTAAACTTTCAAGATATGATACCCTGGGACTCTGGTAGAAGGTGACAGCCTGTGAGCAGTCGGTGATGGCAAAGGAAATGTAATGTATTACCACCAGCTAGTAACATCCTGTGGTGGGTTGATCTTGGCTGGCCACCAGGTGCCCTACCAAGCTGCTCTAACACTCCCCCTCCTCAACTGGACAGGGGACATCATAAAAATATAATGAAAGGAGTGTGGATCAAGATAAGGACAGGGAGAGATCACTCACCAATTACTGTCATGGGCAAAACAGTCTCGACTTTGGGAAAATTAACTTAATTTATTACCAATCAAATCAGAGTAGAACAATGAGAAATAAGAACAAATCTTAAAACACCTTCCCCCCACCCCTCCTCCCTTGTTCCTGGGCTCAACTTCACTCCCGAATTCTCTACCTCCTCCCCCCAAGCGGCACAGGGGGACGGGGAATGGGGTTTGCGGTCAGTTCATCACAGGTTGCCTCTGCCACTCCTTCCTCCTCACACTCTTCCCCTGCTCCAGCATGGGGTCCCGCCCATGGGAGACAGTCCTCCACAAAATTCTCCAGTGTGGGGCCTTCCCATGGGCTGCAGTTCTTCATGAACTGCTCCAGCATGGGTCCTTCCCACGGGGTGCAGTCCTTCAGGAATGGACTGCTCCAATGTGGGCTCCTCTCCATGGGGTCACAGATTCCTTCAGGGTACATCCACCTGCTCCAGTGTGGGGTCCTCCACAGGCTGCAGGTGGATATCTACTCTACCACGGACCTCCATGGGCTGCAGGGGGACAGCCTGCCTCACCATGGTCTTCACCATGGGCTGCAGGGGAATTGCTGCTCTGGCGCCTGGAGCACCTCCTCCCCCTCCTTTTTCACTGACGTTGGTGTCTACAGAGTTGTTTCTCTCACATATTCTCAATCCTCTCTTCCAGCTGCTGTTGCGCAGCAGGTTTTTTCCCCCCCTTCTTAAATATGTTATCACAGAGGCGCTACCACCATTGCTGATGGGCTCGGCCTTGGCCAGCCGCAGGTCCGTTTTGGATCCCGCTGGCACTGGCTCTATCAGACATGGGGGAAGCTTCTGGCATCTTCTCACAGAAGCCACCTCTGTAGCCCCCCAGCTACCAAAACCTTGCCATGTAAACCGAATACACAACCCCACTGAACTGAAAGACAAAATTTCAGGAAGGGGGAAAAAAAATAACAGAATTTTTTCTGTAAGGCATGATTTTTGGTAAAGATATCTGGATGTAGGACCTGGCTGGCTTGAGAGCTCCAAAAACCTGAGTGTAGATAAGTAAGGTAAAAAGCAGAGTCTAGATCTTTTAGCAGTTGCTGGCAAATGCCTATATGAACAATTAGCAATGACCATACATAAATCCAATTTTCAAAGACTTAGCATTCAGTTGAAGTAAACCCAAAATTCACAGGGACATGCGGAGGCACACAACCATGATTTAAATAGAAATGATCATGATCCCTCTCTGATTTTTATTTTACATTGCCACCAATGCACCTAACGCTTCTGAAGCAGGTTTTGTTTTCTAGCTGCTGCTTATCCGGCTTAGTCTGAGGCAGCACAGATGTCTCCCAGAAAGCTATTGGGTTCAGTGGGAGAAGCTTTCCAGATCATCTCAGATGTATCTGAACCACAGGAAGAACTTGGGAAAGCAAGCAGGCTGGGGTGCTTGGGGGACACAAGCCTTCCAGATGCAGTGTCCCGGGGATGTACAGCAACCACTCTCAGAGAGGAAGTGGCAAATCAAAGACATTTCCATAAGTTGGTTTATTTAGCCTCCTAAAATGAAGGTTAGGAAAGGATTGGTTTACTTTTGATAAAAACAAAATGTGAATGTCTTCCACTCTGTACCCTTTTAAAGAATAATCAAACATCCAAAACGGACTGTGATCCCTTCTCATCTTTTAATGATCTCCTCACCTACCAATCTGCTTAGCATAGTCTAATTTGTATAGGGCTAAATAATACACCATTTTCTTCACAGGAGTGGTACGTATTTAGGCAAAGGTGTTGTTTTCCAGCCAGACTCAATAGGACAAAAATATTGACAGGCCACTGACAAGGCTGAGGATTTTCTGGAATTCTCCAAGCCAGAGACCAGCTCCCCATTGCATTTTTAGTGCTATATTTCACTTTAACAAAACAAAGAGAAAAAGAAACAAGCTCCCTATCCCCAAAATGTTTCAAACCACGCCAATAAATGTCCTTGTGCTGATGATGCTTAGACTAGGAATTTATGTATCATTATATTTCAAAGATGCACTTTAAGTATTTGCATGTTACAACTTCCTGAGTAATACAGACTGTACTTGTCTAGAGCTGTTTCTGCAGTACATTTTTTCAACACCCAATTACTTTATACTTGTCTCAAGATAATTTGTGGAAAATTTCATGAGAACTGCATTAGCCCTGATTTCTACAAGATGTTATCATAATCAAAACAAAAATTCATTACATAAATATACAATATCTCTATACCAGTTTTGTGTACCACTTCTGGTTCTATACCATGCACAAGTTCCACATTTCTATTTCATCAGTATCTGTCATATTAATAAAACGATAGTCTTAAGACCCAGTAAATATGTAAAAGTGTGGAAAATGATGTTACAATACCTGTGACTGACTTAGACATGAAAAATCTCAAAATTGTTTTGTATAAAGGAATGGAGAATTTAATAATAAATAACATTTAATAAAAACAGGAGATTATTAAAAGCATCAAATCAATTACTGTATTACCTTACTTTTGCTATCATGGACTAAACAGTGTCACAGTTCTCCGATGAGACAACGTAGGAACAGTCTGTGCTTCATTGATGCATTTCAGGTTTATTGTTATTTTTAATGTTAGAAAGGGTGAAAGAAGGAAGATGAGGTGAATCTAACAATTGTAATGATTAAAAAAATACTGCTGTTCTGGAAAGAAGAATAACGCTGAGTTCATCAGTGAGAACTTACAAGTGAAACCAGTCTGCGCTTGCTATTCAAGCCAGACAAACAGAAATGGGACACAGCAGTTTGTTTAGGAACAGCAGCAAGGCAAGTTTAACATCATTTTAGTGTCCCTTTTAGAATTTGGAAAACCCAAAGCACAGCATTAGTATTCAAAGAATCTGTTCAGTTTTAGCAGAAAGAAGTGGGGAGAGTCCAAGCACTAGTCAAGGGCTTTGCCCAACAAGTATGAAAAGGCTAAATGTAGTGTAGAGGAAAAAGTGGCAACTGCAATGTAACCCACCCCTGGTCCTGCAGTAGGGTGGGCACGGAGGAGAAACAAGCATGCCAGGAAAGAAAAGCATGAGCAGAAATGTTTAGGGTAGTGTGAATTTGCACAAGCCATCCAGCAGAGGCAAAGACAGGCTGGATCTCACATCCCATCTGATTAAGATGGAACTGACACTGCTCCTTTCCAGTCATCTGTTATACACACCCCCTCAGCACCAATGCTTGCCTGGCACGCCTCCCGGCACGCTGGGTGCTGTACAACCAACCAAATGACTGTCCACACACCTAAAGCACTTACAGTGTGAGTCCTGGAGCTACACTGTTATCAAAGCATTAATAAAATGAAGAAGCCAGTCTGATGCATATCACAGCCATCCTAAGTTTTTTTTAAAAGGAGCATGCAGAACAGTTTAATTTCAGCCTTCATTCAAACTTTGTTAAAAGCTCAAAAATTTGCACATATATACTGCAAATTTTGCCAAAAATATTCATCTTCTGGCTGGGCCATCTGAGAGTTTGGAACATTGTGAATAATGCAAACAAATCATAACTGAACCTATAACTACAGTGATGGAAGTTGTAACAGATATGACATAACTGTGCCAGCTGATAGCAACTAAGCAGGTGAGAAAGCTCCTGTCTGCTGTGCAAACCCTGCTCATACTGTACTCCCTTAAGTTTCCCCCCTTTCACCCTCCTTTCACTAAAAACTGTTGCACCATGTCATAAATGTAGAATGTCTATAGGATAGGATAGGAGCTGGCATTTTGGTATTTGTGCAGTCTGTGACATCCAAATTTGATCTTGTCCCACAGGTGGTTATACTACAAAACACTATAGTGACATGGTGGATTGGAGTTTGGCTTGAGTAAGGACTGCAGGATGTAGCCAGTGCCCCAGCCTGGCATTCTTGCCTTTGCTTTGGTCTCCAGGTATGAAAAGATCTGCAAACTGGTGCAAGATAAGCATCCTTATGCAATAAGAGTATCTTCCTTCTCTTTTTGGTTAGAGATTTTTAGAAGAACACTCCTCACAGAAAAAAAAAATATATATAGTATAAAACTAGTGCTGTAGAGATAAGTGTTTCTTTAGTATTTAAAAAAGACAAAAACAAGTTAAATCATCCCAGAATTTAAATTCCTCCCAATTTCAGTACTTCCTGCTTTGCCTGCACTGCAGGCACTGATGCTACAGAGCAGTGGTAGCACCCATTTAGGATCAGGTATGCTTGTCTTACATGTCATAAGCATCATCTTCTAACATCATTGCAAATTAATTAGAAAAGCTAATATACTCTGTTTTAAGAGAAAAAAAATGGTTTGGTTATCTCTGCATCACTGAAATATGAGACCCAGCCTAAGTACTCCTTTAATAAATACATTGTTTAAATATAGGTATTCTGGTCTGAATCATATTAATCATTAATTAATCATTAATATGATTAATAGTAATCATATTAACGGGTTCAGTTTTAGTGTATCAGCTTACCAACATTTCAGCAGCAAGATCTGGTCTAAATCACCAAATAATTTCCATTTGTGAACAATCAATCAGTTTCATGATACCTAACACATAGAAAAGCTTCTTAAAGCTTTTTTTTTTTTTAGAGAGAAAGAGAGGTTCTTGACTTAGGATGGGTTATGAGGAGTCCTGATAGAAGTTCCACAGGACAACAGGTATAACTATTCTACTAAGGTTTGGTTTTGACTTTCTTTTCTCCTGACAGGAGCAAAGAAGGGAGACCTGAATAATTCCCTTTTTTTTCCCCCCCTGCTCAACATCAGTGCATTGGGTCTGGCTGAGGTGGAGTTAATTTTCCCCATAGCAGCCCTCACAGTGCTGTGCTCTGTATTGGTAGCTAGAAAGGTGTTGATAACACACCAGTGTTTTGGCTACTGCTGAGCAGTGCTGGCACAGCATCAAGGCTGTCTCTCCAACATTTCCCCCCATCACCGGCAGGCTGGGGGTGGGCCAGATCTTGGGAGGGGACATAGCCAGGACGGCTGACCCACACTGACTAAAGGGATATTCCATACCATATGACGTCAGCTCAGCAATAAAAGCTAAGTAAAGGGAGGAGGAAGTGGGGGCCATTCATTATTTACATTTGTCTTCTGGAGCAACCGCTACGTGTACTGAAGCCCTGCTTCCCAGGAAGTGGCCAGATATCACCTGCTGATGGGAAGTAGAGAATAAAATCTTTTTGTTTTCCTTTGCTTTCCATGCATGGGCTTTGCTTTTCTTTATTAAACTGCCTTTATCTTGACCCATGAGTTCTTTTTCATCTTATTTTCTCCCCCCTTGTCCTGCTGAGGAGGGGGAGTGATAGAGTGGCTTGGCAGGCACCTGGCATCCAGCCAAGGTCAATCCACAATGACCAGATCTCTTGGTAATGAAACTGGAATTTTATAAATAGAATAAAATATTAAAAAAAGATGCACAAGCTGATTGTGCATCAAGCTAGTGTTGAATCAATGCACAAGCTAGAGTTGGTGTGCTTCCTATGAGCCATTGTCATTTAAAAGGTTTCCTATTTAATAAACAGGTGGTGGCTGGTTTGTGCTAGATTCCAGGCCCACTTCATCTTTGGATGTTGAAACAATAGGGATATCAAGCCATATAGGATCATAGAATCATTTAGGTTGGAAAAGACCCTCAAGATCATTGAGTCCAACCGTTAACCTAACACTGCCAAGTCCACCACTAAACCATGTCCCTAAGCACTGCATCTACACATCTTTTAAATACCTCCAGGGATGGTGACTCAACCACTTCCCTCGGCAGCCTGTTCCAAGGCTTGATAACCCTTTTGGTAAAGAAATTTTTCCTAATATCTAATCTAGACCTCCCCTGCCGCAACTTGAGGCCATTTCCTCTCATTCGATCAATTGTTACATGGGAAAAGAGACCGACACCCACCTCGCTACAACCTCCTTTCAGGTAGTTGTACAGAGCAATAAGGTCTCCCCTCAGCCTCCTTTTCTCCAGACTAAACAGCCCCAGCTCCCTCAGCCACTCCTCATAAGACTTGTGCTCCAGGCCCCTCACCAGCTTGGTTGCCCTTCTCTGGACACTCTCCAGCAACTCAATGTCTTTCCTGTAGTGAGGGGCCCAAAACTGAACACAGTACTCAAGGTGCAGCCTCACCAGTGCCGAGTACAGGGGAACAATCACTTCCCTGCTCCTGCTGGCCACACTATTTCTGATACAAGCCAGGATGCCATTGGCCTTCTTGGCCACCTGGGCACACTGCTGGCTCATATTCAGCTGGCTGTCAACCAGCACCCCCAGGTCCTTTTCTGCCAGGCAGCTTTCCAGCCACTAACTCTTCCCCAAGCCTGTAGTGCTGCATGGGGTTGTTGTGACCAAAGTGCAGGACCCGGCACTTGGCCTTGTTGAATCTCATACAATTGGCCTTGGCCCATCGATCCAGCCTGTCCAGATCCCTCTGTAGAGCCTTCCTACCCTCGAGCAGATCAACCCTCCCTCCCAACTTGGTGTCATCTGCAAACTTGCTGAGCATGCACTAGATCCCCTCGCCCAGATCACTGATAAAGATATTAAAGAGAACTCGCCCCATAACTGAGCCCTGGGGAACACCACTTGTGACCTGCCGCCAACTGGATTTCACCCCATTCACCACAACCCTCTGGGCCCGGCCATCCAGTCAGTTTTTTATCCAGCGAAGAGTACACCCGTCTGTGAGGGACCGAGAGACTGTGAGAGACTGGCAACCATTTTGTCTCAAACAACCAAGCAGGTAGCCGCAAGCAGCTGAAACAGGACGTGCCTTGCGGAGGTGGGGTAGTGAACAGTTTCTGGGAGGCTTTCTAGTGGTTGTGCCTCAAAGAGGCTTTAAGGCAATTGTTTTTCTGGGAAGTTTTCTAGCGGTTGCATTTCGGATGTTTTGTCACAGGTTCAGAGTTTTGCCACAGGCCCTTACCATGGCAGTTGTGTAAACAAGTTAAATGGGATAAGGAGGCATCAGTGACACCCCCCCTGCCCAACTCCCTCCTCAAGAACTTTCGAGAAGACCACAAAACACATGCAGGAAGGGCTCTCTCAGATGAGGGTATAAAAGCAGGGGAGACCAACCCCCAGGCGCACACCCACCGCCTGAGGAATCCAGACAGTTACTACCGAGACTCTTTCCTCGCTGGATCCAAGGGTGGTGATACTTACCTCTCCTTTTTCTCTTTATTCTCTCTCTCTTATCTCTTCTCTTCCTCCTACCTTGTTGTTAGGAATATTTTGCTACCGCTGTTAGGTGTCAAGTTTTTTATTCAAAATATCTGCTACGCCAAATTTAGCCACACTTGTGTTATAAGTCAACGTTAAATAAAACATATTTTGAGCATTTAGGAGCCATTGTCGTGACTCCTGCCCTGGGATTCGCCGAGCGAAATGGGGTGTTGAAATTTTCCCTGTCCCTCCTGTGTCATTGTCATGACTCCTGTGTGTGGCAACAGAATATCTAAAAGATCACCTCCCTCGAGACCACCAAGTGGGACGGGACATCTAAATTGGCATCTGTCATGACCCAGACTGGACAGACCAGGGAGTCGTGTTTAATTCAAAATTCCCTTGGGCTAAATTAAGGTGAAACAACACCAAATGATCAGTTAAAGATTTTATTCATGACAGAAGCAAACTGAACTGGGGAGGCATGATAGTAGGTGGCAGGGTTTCTCACAACAGGAATTGGCATAAGACTACTGTAAACCGTGTAACCCAGGGTAACCATATACATCAATTCAGGGAAGGAGGAGATCCCTCCCATTGAGGCACGAGTTTCAGAGCAGACCCCCTTGCTTTCTGGACTCCTCCTCAGAGAAGGGCCTAGGGGCGGCTGGATCCACTCTTAGTCTCAGACTTGGTCAACGGTTTTATGTCTGTTATGGATTTGCGTGGCATGGGGGGTTTTTTTGGTAGCGGGGGAGAGGCCGCAGGGGTGGCTCCTGTGAGAAGCTGCTAGAAACTCCCCCGGCTCCAAGTCGGACCCTCCTCTGGCCCAGGCTGACCCAATCAGTGACAGTGGTAGCGCCTCTGGGATAACATATTTAAGAAGGGGAACCGGTAGTGAGTAGGGGGATTGGAATGTGAGAGGAACACCTATGCAGATACCGAAGTCAGTGAGGAAGGAGGGGCGCCTGAGGAGGTGGATGCCCCTGCAGCCCGTGGTGAGATGGCAGGCTGTCCCCCTGCAGCCCATGGAGGTGAACAAAGGAGCAGAGGCTCCCGAAGATGGCCGTGACTCCATGGGAAAGCCCGCGCTGGAGCAGTTTGTGACTGAAGATCAGCCCGCGGAAAGGACCCACGCCAGGGAAGTTTGTGAGGAACTGCAGCCCACGGAAAGGACTCACGTTGGAGAAGTTTGTGAAGGACTGTCTCCTGTGAGAGGGACCCCACGCTGGAGCAGGGGCCGAGTGAGGAGTCCTCCCCCCGAGGAGGAAGGAGCGGCAGAGACAATGTGTGGTGAGCTGACCCCAACCCCCATCCCCTGTTCCCCTGCGCCGCCGGGGGGAGGAGGTAGAGAGAACCGGGAGTGGAGTTGAGCCGGGAAGGAGGGAGTGTTATAGACGCTCGTGACAAATTGGAGGAGCCAATTTGTATTAAATGACAAGATCGAATTTATTAGCAAGCGATAAGAGAGCAAAACAGCGCTGGGCGGCCGGGGAGACAGTGCTCCGCCAAAGGCTCGCGCCGAAAATGGGGAAGAGTCCCTTTATTTATACAGTTTCTAGTTTCTGTCTAGGTGACGGCTGGTATCTTCTGCATTGTGTGTGCGTTTGTGCCGTCAGTTGCTAGGTGGTCGTAATCTGCCTTCAGGTGGCGGCTGGTATCTTCTGCATTGTGTGTGCGTTTGCGCCGTCATTTGTTTGTTAGGTGGAACGTCTTTCGTTAATCATCGGTACTTAACTGGATACTGTGGTTTTAGATAAGCGAGGAATGTCTCTACCCCCACATGCGATTTCATGAACAAAGTTAACCAGTTCATTACAGGAGGGGTGGGGGGAAGGTGTTCTAAGGTTTGGTTTTACTTCTCATTATCCTTGTTTTGATTTGATTGGTAGTAAATTAAATTGATTTTGTTTCTTCCCCAAGTTGAGCCTGTCTTTTGCCTGTGACCATAAGTGGTGAGTGATCCCTCCCAGTCCTTATCTCGACCCACGAGCCTGCCTTTATATTTCTCCTCATCCCACCGTGGCCGGGGGGGGGGAGGGAGGGAGGGAGCGAGCGAGCGAGCGAGCGAGCGAGTGAGTGAGTGAGTGAGTGAGTGAGTGAGCGAGCGAGTGAGCGAGTGAGTGAGTGGCTGCGTGGTGCTTTCTTACCGGCTGGGCTTAAACCACGACAATGTCTTAAAGGGATGAGGTGTAGGGATTGTGGAAAAGGAAAGAGAGAAGAAGATAGAGAGAAAGATTTCACCGGTTCTGGGTCCAGCGGTGGTTCAGTCAGCCGAGGGGTCCAGTTCCGGTGGGCTTGCGCGCCCGGGGCTTCAGTTTGTGTCCTTTTATCATCCTTGCCCCTCCTTTGGGCGGGCACCCGAACTTGTCAGGCTAATGAGCAGTTTGTGAGCCTTTGGGCTTGGGGGTCGTTTGGGGAGTAACTTCTTCCCTGCCAGACACTGCCATTGTTTGATCTTTGTATCAGAACAGCTTATCAGAACAGGGAGCTGCGCACCCTCCAGCACGCCCTCCCCCTCCTGTTGCTGATGTCTGAGCTGATGGGCTTTTCACCTTGGTTCCTTGCTGTGCAGGGTTTGTCTTTAAGCAGAACTTGCCCCACCACAATGTTTGAGACATTAACTCTTTCAGTCTCTCACAGTACCTCAGCCTTTTCCTCATCCTTTGTCACTATATTTCCCCCCGCATCCAATAAAGGATGGAGATTCTCCTTAGTCATCCTTTTGTTGCTAATGTAGTTATAGAAACTTTTTTTATTGTCTTTTACCGCAGTAGCCAGATTAAGTTCTAGTTGGGCTTTGGCCCTTCTAAATTTCTCCCTGCATAACCTCACAACATCTTTGTAGTCCTCCTGAGTTGCCTGCCCCTTCTTCCAAAGGTCATAAACTCCTTTTTTTCCTGAGTTCCAGCCAAAGCTCTCTGTTTAGCCAGGCTGGTCTTCTTCCCTGTCGGCTCGTCTTTTGGCACTGTTATGGAGACACGCACAATCAAATCCAACAGGTGTTAAAGCTCAGATTTATTCTTCAGTAAAAAGTTAGTTAGAACTCTTGTAACATTTTTGTAAACCACAGGCTCAATGATGTAAAGAGAATTAATACTGTACAGCTGTTACATTTTAAAAGAAATCAAATCTGATTACAGCTAAAATCTTAGGAATATAAAGTTATAGTGTGTGACTATAGTAGATAAAGAACTTAAAGAATGTGTAGTACTGTACTTTTAGCTGATTATCGTTGGCTTATATTTTCTTTTAAGAAGCCAAGAAGATTTGGTTCTTGGAAACTCCCTACCTTTCCCATCTTGATAACTGAAAGACCAATCATTGAAAAGGTTAGATTTCAAAAGAGAACATAGTATACATTTTTATGCAAACTAATATAGATAGTGATGAGAATCATACTGCGCAGAATCAGCTAAAGGAGGTCAAGAAGCGGACAAGTGAGGAAGACTATGAAAGACCACCAGAGGGCTTCTGAAGACCACCAGAGACCTTTGCTGTGCCTGCGTGAAGAGACATATACATATGCTAATGATTTACTGGAAAGTTGATGATTATGTATAACATTTCCCAGAAACTTAATGAATATGTATAACAGGTGTGTATTTAACTGTATCGTTAGACAAGACAGGTGCACACGATAGGTGGAGCGATCCCCTGTGTGCCCAACGCTGCAATAAAGGAGTGCCTGCTTCTTAACTTCTCATTGCTGTTAAGGAGTTTTATTCCGGATTTCGGCAACACAGCCAATTTAAGAATTCTTAAGATTTAAAATGATGGCTCCAAAACACGCGTATCACTCACCTAAAAGCTGAGGGCTCTCTCCCTCGAGGAGTTACCTCAGGTGGTGCCCTGACCCAAGGGGGAGTCCCCGACTGCAGACCTGCTGCTCTGAGGAGGACTGATTCCCACATGTCCTCCGGCGGGACCCTGTTTATAGCCCTGTCGAATCTGATCTGTGGTCATTTAATCCCTATTGGCCAAAAGGTCACCTCAGTGTGCCTGGCATGTCTCAATTGGTCAGTTCAATTTTAAACCTGCGGCCGCTAGGGTTTGTTTTTTTTTTTTCCTCTCCTCCCTGCCTGGAGAAGTTTCATTTCCTGTCGCGGGGGGGGTGTGTACTGCCACAGGCACAGTGGGATGGCCTGCTCCTGTGCCTTTAAGATTTCCTTATTGAAGGATCTCCAGCCTTCCTGGACACCTTTTCCCTTCAGGACTGCCTCCCAAGGGACTCTGTCAACCAGGCCCTAAACAGGCCAAAGTCTGCCCTCTAGAAGTCCAAGGTAGCACTTCTGCTTACCCCCCTCCTTACTTCTCCAAGAATTGAAAACTCTATCATTTCAGGATTGCTGTGCCCAAGATGGCCTCCAACCATCACATCACCCACAAATCCTTCTCTGTTCACAAACAATAAGTCCAGGGGGGCCCCTTCCCTTGTTGGCTCACTCACCAGCTGTGTCAGGAAGTTATCTTCCACACACTCCAGGAACCTCCTAGACTATTTCCTCTCTGCTGTATTGTATTTCCAGCAGACATCTGGTAAGTTGAAGTCCCCCATGAGAACAAAGGCTAGTTATTGTGAGACTTCTCCCAGCTACTTATAGAATATTTCATCTGCCTCTTCATCCTGGTTGGATGGTCTATAACAGACTCCCATGATGATATCTGCCATGTTGGCCTTTCCCCTGATTCTTACCCATAAACACTCAGCCCTTTCATCACCATCATCAAGCTCTAGACAGTCATAACACTCCCTAACATACAGAGCTACCCCACCACTCCATACCTTACAGTGCCAGAGTGTCTCAGTGTCTTTTGTCTCTCATATATATATATATATTTATTTAAGAAACAGTTATATGCTCCTTTTCTCAAGTTTAAAGATCACTGACATCCACCTAGCTGTGCAGTCACATTAGTAAATTAACAAGTGAGATATTGATCTGTTTGGTGTAGATGAGAAACAAGTATATACTCTATTGCCCCAAACAGAAATATTTTAATACTACATTTCTCGCTCCATCACTTGGTGTTACCCTTCTGGAGTCCTGCTTTGCCAGAAACACGGTGGGATGGAGAGCGAGGTGTCCAGGGACTTCTCTTAAAGTCCAAGTACACAAGTGGTTCATTCTGGAGAAAAGGAAAGCACCTATCTGCAGTGTCAAGCCAAGGATCTGAGTTCACCCCCTCTGGTGGTCTGCTGGGGCTTGCAGGGTGTACAGTGTCTGGCTGCATCCTGGCACACACTGTAATCAGTCAGGGGAGAACAAGATTGGGCTTCCTTGTCCTGTCTCTTACAGGGA
Source organism: Harpia harpyja (assembly GCF_026419915.1). Classification (NCBI taxonomy): domain Eukaryota; kingdom Metazoa; phylum Chordata; class Aves; order Accipitriformes; family Accipitridae; genus Harpia; species Harpia harpyja. The sequence continues at coordinate 19,402,237 of NC_068968.1, read as the reverse complement.
ATTTAAACCCTATCGTTATTGCATAACATGCTATTAGAATAAGCAGTTACATTTTTTTCCTAGTGTCACATTTTTTTGCATAAATACATATATCAGGTGCCATACATGCTGCAGCACTGGTTTATATTTGTGTGGTAATTTCCTAAGCAAATTACGGTGCATGATTAAGCAGAAGGGGAATGGAGAGAGGACTCCCCACCTCAATTAAAGTTTTCCATTGCCTGCATAACATGTATTTATCTCTGTACTTTCCTTAAAATGGATCTTGTTGACTCAATAGCATGACACTGAATTATTTGGCACTATCGGTTTGCCGAGGTCCCCATGTCGTGGTTTAACCCCAGCCAGCAACTAAGCACCACACAGCCACTCACTCACTCCCCCCCCACCCAGTGGGATGGGGGAGAAAATCAGGAAAAGAAGTAAAACTCGTGGGTTGAGATAAGAACAATTTAATAGAACAGAAAAGAAGAAACTAATAATGATCATGATAACACTAATAAAATGACAGCAGTAATAATAAAAGGATTGGAATGTACAAATGATGCACAGTGCAATTGCTCACCACCTGCCGATCGACACCCAGTTAGTTCCTGAGCAGCGATCCCCCTGCCCCCACTCCCCCCAGTTTATATACTAGATGTTATGTCACATGGTATGGAATACCCCGTTGGCCAGTTTGGGTCAGCTGCCCTGGCTGTGTCCTGTGCCAACTTCTTGTGCCCCTCCAGCCTTCTTGCTGGCTGGGCATGAGAAGATGAAAAATCCTTGACTTTAGCCTAAACGTTACTTAGCAACAACTGAAAACATCAGTGTTATCAACATTCTTCTCATACTGAACTCAAAACATAGCACTATACCAGCTACTAGGAAGACAATTAATTCTATCCCAGCTGAAACCAGGACACCCCACATCACTGGCTATATGGGAGCACTTGAGGTAAAGAAGCAGCTGACTGCATCCATGACTGAAAACACCAGCTCTCTCCATTTCCAGCTGTTCCCTATGCATTCACCTCTCAGTCTGTGAGGGTTGAATTCACAGCTTTCACCTCCCAGTGCTTATAACTGTGAGAACAGAGGTAAAGAAACTACTAGGACTACTAATTTCTTAAGCAGAGATGAGAAGATGTCCTATCTAAAAATAAGATAGTCTTCAAATCACCTCTGTTATTGGGCAAGGAGCAGAAGAGTTTGGAAGAGAAGTTTGGGAAAGAGAGATTGGAGCTACGCAGAATGCTTCAGTTCTTCCACTGCCACTTGGTCATTGCTGAGTTTTGTAGCAATAACAACAGGTTTGGGGCTACAGCTGAAAGTGGGTAACACTCCCAGAAAATAGTTTCAGTTGGGGGACATCGCTAAAAAGACTTCCAGCTTATTTTAAGCCCAAGGTTTATGCCAGAAAGTCATGTTGGCCAATACTAACTTAGTGTCACCAATAATGTCAGCAATGTCCATATCACAGAAAAGAGGCCTTGAATGATGATTCAGTATTTCCCCTTACAATGTTTTCAAAATTATTTTCAGCAGCATTTTACCTGCTTGAGTGCACTGTTTTACATCTCTCTAGAGCTGCATCAATAAACACCTAATGTTTTACCTTGTTGCGTTAAAGGGTAAAGAAGTTTAGCAGAAAATAAACCCCCTTGCATTCCAGCTTATCCTCAGATGTCAGAGCGGCTGGGGGCAGCTAGGTTTAATTTCTGAGTGATGTCCAATTCAGCGCTATAAGCCCAGTCGCGTTCAATATGCTGAACTATCACGATGACGGATGCACTTAATAGTGTACTGCACTCTCAGCTTAGCCACGTTCAATGCACGAGAATTACCAGACTTAGGGAGTTTGGTTGCGTTAACGAACTATCATGACTAGATTAATGAGCAGCGCAGTTTATTAAAGCAACAGTACAGGTTCTTTTGGATTGCCAGTGATAAATACAGTGTCTGCAAAGCACGTGCAAATAATAATACAGTCGACTATAAGCACACTAAATTATGGAAAAACTCTATAGAGATTTCTAAGTTTCCCGGGGAAGCACTCAGTATAACCGAGGGTTCGAATCTTACCCAATAGGCATCCCTATGGGGGGGAAGAGAGGTTCAGCCCGTTGACTGATCCCAGAAGTCAGCAATGTCCTCCCGACTTGTCTATGATGGTATCTTCCCTGACATTCCTCCTCTCTTAAGCCCTTTTATATTTTCTTATTTTTTAGGTGGAGCTTGAGTGACTCTAGTTATAAATACCTTTATTTTGATTGGTATAAAGTTCTCTCTCTTTGCTTTTAAAGGTATATGCTAGAGAAAATTCAGAGCGCATGCTCAGTGAGGGGTGGTTGCACCTTGGAGGCAGGTAGCCTTTAGGATGGAGGTGTGTTTTGGTATTATAATGAGCAAAGTTCACCTAGAGAACATGATTTAGCATGTCACTACTCCAGAACTGGGCACTTATGATATTAATCAGAAGACAATAGCATTGACAGAACCCCATTGTTTCACCTCTTCGCTTCAGTGGATTCAATGCAGGCACCTTCCATTCTTGTTCCAGTAGTTCCAGTTCCCTATCCCTGTGGTGATATCACAGAGCCTGGCCGCGGTGTTTCCACTCTGCTCCACCCTCCGTATTGCTTCTCTTAGATTCAGCATACCAAGCTCCCCTGGTGTTGCTAACATCTAAGGTTGCAGGTTATGTTGCTTAGGGAATTATTATGGAGCAGATTTCTTGCATATCCACTGCATTCCACCCTGGAGTTTTACCTTCCCTTAAGAGGGGGGGTGTCATATCCGTAAGTCACCTCCAGCAATCATTCCACATACCTCTCCAAATGCCTCTGAGATATTGAAAAAAACATAATATACATCACAAATACTGAACTTTTAATGTTCTCTCTTGTCACTGGTTCACTCTCACTCCAGCCAACATTAATCTCTGTTACTCTCGTGACACTGTTCTATTATGAGGCTTAAAGTGCGCCTGCTATTTTACTGTGCAGGGATAGATGAAAAAGAGACTAAGGGGAGGAATAATAGCTCTGTAGTGAAAGTAAACATAGCCTTGGATGCGGGCAGAGTCAGGATTAGCAGATACACACGCTCCCAGTCACACTGCAGAAAGCAGCTTACACAGTTGGGCTCATGCTGAGATCCTTTGCATGATCAGCATCAAAGCATTCACAGTTCTGCCCCAAGTTTTATGTTTTATTTCATTTCTCAATTATCAATTTTTTTTTTTCTTGGTTTGGCAACGAAACTTAAAGGTGGGAATGGGGGAGCCCACAGGAGCTATGAGGTTGTCACAGAAACTGGGGAAGTGACTAGAACAGGTATGCGGGTGAGGGAGGGAGGCTGGGGAGCTGGTGGAGCAGCTGAGGAAGGAGCAATGAGAAAAACTCCAACAGAGAAACCATAGCCAGGAAGATGGGTGGGGAGCAATGAAGAGGAGAAAGAGAGGTAACATCAAGCAAGCAGATCTACAAACCATTTGGTCTCAAATGTGCTCTGACACCCTCACTAAGATAAGCAGAATGGTTCAGATGGCTGACTATATGCCTAGGAAGGCCCAAGGTACTCTCACCATATGGTGCACACACTCCTAATGAAAGCCTAGGGCAGTTCGTTATTATCTTGTTCCTGTAAAACATACAAGATGTGCACTGACAAATTAATATTACACCCTGAAGTTGGATAATTTTCTGACTTTTAGTATTTGGTCTCTCAATCCCAACATTACTCTTACTTCATGTGCGTATACATTCAAACACGTCTAAGGAAACTTAAGCAAAACTACTACAACTTACTGAAAAGCCAGATTCTCAGGTTGTCATCAGAGAGCCATGTTAAATCTGTGACTTGCTTAGAAAACTAGAAATGTGTTAAAAATGCATTCAGACTTAATTAGATACACTATTCCTGTTATAAAGGACAAATCTCAGATCAACCCACTCATATGAAAATACCAAACATGATATCTTTTTAAATTTTTCTTTTTAAAAAATATCCTCTTAAATGTGTTTCTTTTATCACATCGCTTGGCATAATTAGCAATCACTGGTAGGCAGTATGCTCTGCTGTAGCTTATTATCATGACCCAGGCTGGACAGACCAGGGAGTCGTGTTGAATTCGGAAATCCCACAGGCTAAATTAAGGTGAAATGACACCAAATGATCAGTTAAACATTTTATGGATTATGTGTAGGGATTATGGAAAAGGAAAGAGAAAGGGAGAACAAGACAGAGAGAAAAAAAGAAAAGAGAAATATTTCACCAGTCCTGGGTCCAGCATTGGTCTAAAGGTCCAGTTCTGGTGGGTGTGTGCACCTTGGGCTTCAGTTTGTGTCCTTTTATCATCCTTGCCCCTCCTTCAGGCGGGCACTCAAACTTATTAGGGTAATTAAGTGTCATGCGCAGTTTGTGCTTTCAGAACCTTTGGGAAATGGGTTGGTGGGCTTGGGGGTTGTTTGGGGAGTAACTTCTCCTTCCCTGCAGATATGACCATTGTTTGATCTTTGGCCATGCATGGTGAGCTGCCCTGCTCAGCATATTAGAACATGGAGCTGTGCACCCTCCAGCATGCCCTCCCCATCCTGTTGCTGATGTCCTGTGCTGATTCTGTGTTGATGGGCTTCTTTTCACCTGTGGTTCCTTGCTATGCAGGGTTTGTTGTTATGGAGATTTCGTCCTTATGCAGAACTTGCCCCACCACAGTGTTTGAGACATAAACTCTTTCAGTCTCTCACACCACCCCATTGGGTTTGTGTGGCAAGGTTTTGGTAGCGGGGGGGGGGGGGTTATAGGGGTGGCTTCTGTGAGAAGGTGCTGGAAGCTTCCCCTATGTCCAACAGAGCCAATGCCAGCCGGCTCTAAGAGGGACCTGCCACCAGCAAAGGCCGAGCCAATCAGTGATAGTGGTAGCGCCTCTGTGATAACATTTTTAAGAAGGAAAAAAAGTTGCGGGCCACACAGAAACAGTAGCCAGAGAGAGAGTGAGAACATGTAAGAGAAACAACCCTGCAGACACCAAGGTCAGTGAAGAAGGAGGGGGAGGAGGTGCTCCAGGCGCCGGAGCAGAGATTCCCCTGCAGCCCATGGTGAAGACCATGGTGAGGCAGGTTGTCCCCCTGCAGCCCATGGAGGTCCATGGTGGAGCAGATATCCACCTGCAGGACATGGAGGACCCCACGTCGGAGCAGGTGGATGTGCCCAAAGGAGGCTGTGACCCCGTGGGAAGCCCATGCTGGAGCAGGTTCCTGGAAGGACCTGCAGACCCATGGGGAGAGGAGCCCGCGTTGGAGCAGGTTTTCTGGCAGGACTTGTGACCCTGCGGGGGGCCCACGCTGGACCAGTCTGTTCCTGAAGGACTGCATCCTGTGGAAGGGACCCATGCTGGAGCAGTTTGTGAAGAACTGCAGCCCGTGGGAAGGACCCACGTTGGAGAAGTTAATGGAGGACTGTCTCCTGTGTTAGGGACCCCATGCTGGAGCAGGGGAAGAGTGTGAGGAGTCCTGCCCCTGAAGAGGATGAAGCGGCAAAGATAACGTGTGATGAACTGACTGTAAACCCCGTTCCCCGTCCCCCTGCACCGCTGTGGGGGGTAGGTAGAGAATCCAGGAGTGAAGTTGTGCCCTGGAAGAAGGGAGGGGTGGAGGGAAGGTTTTTTGAGATTTGGTTTTATTTCTCACTACCCTACTCTGATTGGATTGGTAATAAATTGAGTTAATTTTCCCCAAGTTGAGTCTGTTTTGCCAGTGACGGTAATTGGTGAGTGATCTCTCCTGTCCTTATCTCGACCCACAAGCCCTTTGTTATATTTTCTCTCCCCTGTCCAGCTGAGGAGGGGGGAGTGATAGAACAGCTTTGGTGGGTACCTGGCATCCAGCCAGGGTCAACCCACCACAGGCTCAAACATTGTCTATATAATCTTCGTGGATTCTCCAGTCTTCTCCCAGGGTGGTGATTTAGATGTAAAGAAAGGGGAGAGAGACAAAAGGAGAGAGAGAGAGAGAACATGTACAAAGCCTCGAACAGTAGAAAACTTCACTTAGTGGACAGAAGAGGGAGAAAAGAGAGAGGAGAGGGAAGAGATGGCACAGGTAATCACACAGTGAACAACTGCAAGGCCAAGCATTAAGAACAAAAAATCCACATAACGACTTGAGTCCAATGCTAACAAGCCATTTTCCCCACCCCGTGAGTCCCAAGGACATTAGGAGAGAGGTCAGCAACGATCCTCTGTTAAACCAGTCTCTTGGCTGCATCGCTTCGAAAAGTTCTCCAGTCTTGTCTGTAACTTCTCTCATCCTCTTTCATGTTTCTTCTAAGGAGGTAGTTGTGTTGTGTATGGTGAGACAGCATTCTCTGTCGGTGAGATTTAACATGCCATATACCCCATGTTCTTTTAACAATAACATCACAAGATTCAAGGTTTCCTCCTCACGGAAGAAAATTAATATTTGAATCATCGGAGGGAGTTTTTTAGAGCCATAAAAGGTCCCCTGGAAGCGTTGTTCCAGGAGCAATTTGGTTTACCAGCTTTTTTCACAAGATTGGTGATGTTTAGATTAATGAGGCCAAATTGAATTCCTTCATACAAACACCTTGATTGGTGTCATTCCAGAGGTGCATAAAACCTTGAATCAAATTCCAAGCTAAATCTGGAGAATTTTTTCCCTGTCCTCCAGTGGAAAGGATCAGGACGAGGGAAAAGGCTCCCCAAAGCATCTTTCCCTATAATAACAGACAGAAATTACAAGTAACAATAGACTGTTAACACAAATAACAATTAATATAGTTAGGACTAACACGGGTCCCTTGCTGTCTTTATCCATTTCTCTTTGGTTCTACAAAGTCCAAATATAAATCATAAAGGGGCCTAGGGAAAAGGTAGTTAACAGGTCCCCTTTATCACTTTCTGTGAGCCTTCTCAAATGGACCCACTGGATATCTCCCAGCTCAATTGTTGGGGACGGAGGAGGGGGTTTCCTGACTCGGAGATGTCCAAATTAATCAATTCAGCCTCCCAAGGAGCAGACAGGGCCATGTCCCTGGGTTCCCAGGATGGGGGAGAAAGGTCTTTAGAGTTTGAGGGAGACAGGGCCCCTTTGATTTTGTCCCAGCCTTTCACCAGGCCTTCCAGGTTGGGAGTGGGCAACCTGTCCATCACCTCCCTGAGAATTCCCTTTGAGATACCCTCTGTCCACAGTGTATATCTTTTATTATCAGGAGGCCGTTGATGTCAGATACAGAAAATCCTGTGGTAGATTAGAAAGTCCTGTTTTAAATTAAGTCAGTTAGCCAAGATCATTCTGATCTTTTCTATTCTTCCTGTTTAATGGTGCTTCACCTGGAGCACCAATTCTGATCTTTTCTATTCTTCCTGATTGATGGTGCAACCCTCTTGGCAGGAAAATGAACCACTGACCCGATACAGAGGGACTTAGCAGTCAAAGTGAGGAGGGGATTCCTCCTCAAACAACTACAGAAGACCACCCAAGACCCCTGCGCATGCGGAGAAGGCATCTGATGTGTCATGGTTATGTAATCCAATGCATATGCATTAGATAGTTTGAATATGTATTAGGTAGGAGTAGTTTAATAAAATAGATGCAATTGTGACTGTATAAAAGAGACACACCTGATGAATCTGGTGTGCTTGATTTGTGGAAAGTCCACTGAGCACCCTGCACAGAATAAAGCAATATCTCTCCTGAGTGTGTGAGATTGGTCTGCTGCACACCGGGTAATGAATCTGCTTTTAGGACAACAGCTTTGGCGACCCAGATGGGACTGCCATGACGCCTTGCCCAGATCGACTTGCCAGCCACCGACGGGGAGATGCTGCTCTCCGGACTCCAGCAAACATCGACCTTTTGATCGGGGACTCTGAGAGTATTCTCCCCAGCCGGAGTGGGTAAGCGACACAATAGTGCAAAGCTTCCTAAAAGAGATATTGCTAGTTTGAAGTATAATTAGTGTAACTGGTGTAATTGGTATATTGTATGCTTTTGACAGTGACGACTGGAGTATATGATATTACAGTATTTGCATGCATAGGAAAAGCTAATCCTATATGTTTGACAGTGGTGACTGGAGTTTATGAAATCTTGGTTGAGAATGTTCTTTCTGGGGAGGAATATGGGTGCCCAGGAGTCAGCAGAAACTCCTTGTTCCCCATTAGGTTGTATTTTAAAACATTGGGGCAAGTTTGGAGGGGATCCCCTAACAAAAAAGAAGCTGACAGAGTACTGTACTTAGTGGTGGCCGAAATATAAATTGGATGATGGGGAAAATTGGCCAGAAAAGGGATTGTTGAACTATAATACAATTCTGCAATCAATGTTGTTTTGTAGAAGATTGGATAAATGGGATGAGGTGCCATATGTTGATGTGTTTTTCTCGTTAAGGAACAATCATGAAATACGGAAAAAATGTAATTTGTTAACTTCTTATTCAAATGTAATGATGATGATGGAGGATATTAAGAAGGCACCAAGGCATTGCTCTGTTTGTAGTATTGGGAAAACGTGCCTAAAACTGGAAGATGAGAATGTGAATATCCAGATATTAGTAGCACCAGAAGAAAAAAAAATGGTTATAGAAAAGACAAGGGAGGAGAATGAATGGCAGAGTGCCAGAGACGGCCAATTCAGGAGCCTAACTGGAACCCAAATTCAAGTACAGGGAGGTTAATGATTAAGCAATACCACCAGCTAATTCTGTATGGAATAAAGAATGGAATGTCTGGGATGACAATATCCCAGCTGACTGAAATTGCATATAAAGTATACAATAATAGAAAGGAGGTTGAGAAAAAAAAAGAAAAAAAAAGAAAAAAAGAAAAATTGAAAGATAGAAAACAAAAAGCAGCAATACTGGCTCCTGCTTTTGTCAAGGCTCAGACCTCATCTAGAGGTTGAGATTTTAGAAGGGGATGAGGACGAGGGCAGAGCCAAGGGATGGGAAGAAATCTGGAATTTAGGACCCCTTTAAATAGGGACCAGTGTGCTATTTGCAAGGAAAGAGGACATTGGAAAAATGAATGCCCAAAAAGATTTTAACTCCTGCAGCAACACCTATGCCGGAGGAATTGATTGGAGTAGTTTATGAAGACTTCAATTGACGGGGACCAGGGGTTGAAAAGGAGTCCCCAGCCGAACCCCTGGTTGAAATTAAAATGGGGAATGATGTAGCTAAATTTTTAGTTGACACGGGAGCAAGTTATTCGGTATTAAATAGTTGTAAAGGACTGTACTGGTTTCAGCTGAGACAGAGTTAATTGTCTTCCTAGTAGCTGGTACAATGCTATGTTTTTGAGTTCAGTATGAGAAGAATGTTGATAACACTGATGTTTTCAGTTGTTGCTAAAGAGTGTTTAGTCTCAAGTCAAGGATTTTTCAGCTTCTGATGCCCAGCCAACAAGAAGGCCGGAGGAGCACAAGAAGTTAGGAGGGGACACAGCCAGGACAGCTGACCCAAAGTGGCCAACAGGGTATTCCATACCATGTGACGTCACGTCTAGTATATAAACTGGGGGGGAGTGGGGGTGGGGGGATCGCCGTTCGGGGACTAACTGGGCATTGGTTGGCAGGTGGTGAGCAATTGCAGTGTCCATCATTTGTATATTCCAATCCTTATATGAGTGTTATCATTATCATTATCATTATTAGTTTCTTCTTTTCTGTTCTATTAAATTGTTCTTATCTCAACCCATGAGTTTTACTTCTTTTCCCGATTTTCTCCCCCATCCCACTGGGGGGGGGGGGGAAGTGAGTGAGCGGCTGTGTGGTGCTTAGTTGCTGGCTGGGGTTAAACCACGACAAGGACCTATGAGTAAATATTCTATGGCTGTTGGTGCAATGGGAAAACAAGAGGTTAGACCCTTTTTCCAACCAATTGAGTGTAAAATTGGTAATAAGATGTTTCTACATGAGTTTTTATACATGCCAGAATGCCCGTTACCTCTAATGGGAAGGGACTTGTTGAATAAATTAGGGGAACAAATAACTTTTGATGCAAATAAAATAAGTGTGGTAGGTTGACCCTGGCTGGGTGCCAGGTGCCCACCAAAGCCGCTCTATCACTCCCCCTCCTCAGCTGGACAGGGGAGAGAAAATATAACAAAAGGCTCATGGGTCAAGATAAGGACAGTTTAATAAAGTGAAAGCAAAGGTCGCATGCAAAAGCAAAGGAAAACAAATGATGTTATTCTCTACTTCCCATCAGCAGGCAATGTCTGGCCACTTCCTGGAAAGCAGGGCTTCAGTACACGTAGTGGTTGCTCTGGAAGACAAAAATGCCCCCTCTTCTGTCTCCCTTTACTTAGCTTTTATATCTGAGCTGATGTCATATGGTATGGAATATCTGTTTGGTTAGTTTGGGTCAGCTGTCCTGGCTATGTCCCCTCCCAAGATCTTGCCCCACCCCCAGCCTAATGGCCTTTGGGGGTGAGGGGGAAAAATGTTGGAGAGACAGCCTTGATGCTGTGCCAGCACTGCTCAGCAGTAGCCAAAACACTGATGTGTTATCAACACCTTTCTAGCTACCAATAGAGCACAGCACTATGAGGGCTGCTATGGGGAGTATTAACTCCATCTCAGCCAGACCCAATACAATAAGAGTCCATATTCTGCAAAATAATGCCTGGGAAGCACAGATATATGTGTTACAGGAACTACTTGGGACAGCAGAAGACAAAGAAAAGGAACTCAACTCCGTTGCGGAAATAGAAGATGCTGTAACTCCCTTCACATGGGCAACTGAGAAACCTGGAAGAGCTATATCTGCTGAACCGGTAAAAATTGAATTGAAGGCAAGAGCTAAGCCAGTAAGATGAAAACAGTATCCTATAAAATTGGAAGCCCGTGTTGGATTGGAACCTATCATAAACAACTTCCTCAAGTATGGACTGTTACGAGAGTGCCAGTCAGAATATAACACTCCAATTCTACCTGTTAAAAAGCCACATTCACAGGAATACAGATCAGTATAAAATCTAAGTGCTATCAACCAAATAGTAGTGGATGTCCATCCAGTGGTACCTAATCCCTATACCTTGCTAACAACTATTATTGATTCTAATGTTTATTTTACAGTACTGGACTTGAAAGATGCTTTCTTCTGCATTCCTGCAGAAGAGCAAAGTCAGAAACTGTTTGCTTTTGAATGGGAAAGTCCCTCGACAGGACAAAAGATGCAGTTATGCTGGACAGTGCTTCCCCCAGGATTCAAGAATAGCCCCACGATTTTTGGTAACATACTTGCGAAAGAACTGGAGCAGCGGCAAGGTAAGGAAGCTAATGTTACCTTGTTACAGTATGTAGATGACATACCTCTGGGGGCAGACACGGCTGCTGGAAGAAGAGATAGAGGCAACATCGCTGTCAGTGAACACTTCTGCTCAGAAGGCCGAACTAATTGCATTAACCCAAGTTTTAGAGATTTCGGAAGGAAAGCGGGCCAACACTTACATTGACTCAAAGTATGCCTTTGGAATAATACATACACACGGTGCAACTTGGAAAGAGAGAAGATTATTATCATCACAAGGAAATCCTATAAAATATAGTAAAGAAATTTTGAGATTACTTAAAGCAGTCAATAAACCAAAGGAAGTGGCAGTAATACATTGCAAAGCACACCAATCTGGACAGACTGATATAATCAAAGGAAATCAAAAGGGTGATGAGACTGCAAAAAGAGCTGCTTCATTTACAAAAATTGCAACCTTAGTTCCTGAAAGAGCTTTTAATGTTAATGTCCCTGAATATACAGAGAAAGAAAATAAATTGGCTGAATTTCTAAAATGTATTAAGACTCCTGAAGGACAGTGGAAAACTTCAGATGGACAATGTATAGCTACCCCTCAAATAATGAGGGAACTTATGAAAAGAACACATGGTACCACTCATATGGGAACTGAGGCCCTGGCAGAAATGGTGAGAACGTATGCAATAGGCATTAACATGCTAAAAATTGCTAAAGGTATAACACAAGGTTGTGAAATCTATTTGAAGAATAAACCCCAAATTCAAAAAAGACCCTTACCAGGAGAGGTAAGAAGAGGTTTTATACCTGGGAATTACTGGCAAATTGATTTCTCTGAATTACCAAAGTGTAAAGGATATAAATATTTATTAGTAATTGTTGATACTTTTTCAGGTTGACCAGAAACTTTCCCATGTCATACCAACAAAGCCAGGGAGGTGGTAAAAATGCTTTTGAAAAGAAATATTACCTAGGTTTGGAGTTCCCAAAGGATTTTCTTCAGATAGGGGACCCCATTTTGTAACAGAAATCATACAGGAAATTTCTAAATTCTTACAGATAAAATGAGATTTACACACTCCATGGAGACCACAGTCTAGTGGGAAAGTAGAAAGAATGAATCAAACAATTAAACAACAAATTAGGAAATTATGTCAGGAAACTCAGATGAAATGGATTGAAGTCTTGCCTCTGGCATTACTTAGAATCAGAATAACACCTAGGACAAAAGAGAAGATTAGTCCATTTGAAATATTGTATGAAAGGCCTTATGTTACAAATTTGACAGGAAAAGATAGTCAGATGCACCTGAAAGGAGAACAAATCTTGGGGCATTATTTAATATCTTTGGGCAAAGTCATTAACTCACTCCATAGATACATCCAGGTTAAAGCTCCTGTGACTTTGGATTCACCAGTACACCCCTTCAAGCTGAGAGACTCAGTATATCTGCAGACGTGGAAAGATGAACCACTCAGAAGTGGAGAGGACCCTATCAAGTGCTACTGACTACAAACACTGCAGTGAAGCTCCAGGGAGCTGAATCCTGGATTCACTATGCTAGAATAAAGAAGATACCATCCCCAGTATGGTCTTCCACGCCAAAGGACCTTTAAAATTGAAACTAAAGAAAACCCAATATTAAGTTACAGTAATAATCCATTATGTAGACCAGGAATTTACAAAGGAATGGTGTGAGACTTAAGATGGGTATTAAATACCATCATAAGTCTCAAAGGGGGAAAAATTGATGTCAGATACAGAAAATCCTGTGGTAGATTAGAAAGTCCTGTTTTAAATTGTCAGTTAGCCAAGATCATTCTGATCTTTTCTATTCTTCCTGATTGATGGTGCAACCCTCTTGGCAGGAAAATGAACCACTGACCCGATACAGAGGGACTTAGCAGTCAAAGTGAGGAGGGGATTCCTCCTCAAACAACCACAGAAGACCACCCAAGACCCCTGCGCATGCGGAGAAGGCATCTGATGTGTCATGGTTATGTAATCCAATGCATATGCATTAGATAGTTTGAATATGTATTAGGTAGGAGTAGTTTAATAAAATAGATGCAATTGTGACTGTATAAAAGAGACACACCTGATGAATCTGGTGTGCTTGATTTGTGGAAAGTCCACTGAGCACCCTGCACAGAATAAAGCAATATCTCTCCTGAGTGTGTGAGATTGGTCTGCTGCACTCCGGGTAACGAATCCGCTTTTAGGACAACACTGTGTCGGCCTCATCAGAGGTGGGGGTTGAGAATTGTAGGGGGCTTAGGTTTTATTTCCCCATTCCCTTCCACCCTCCTAAGGTCTGCTTTGGATTTTGTCTCTCCCTGACTGGTGAATCCCATCTGTCTCCCATAATTAATCAACTCCAGTGCTGCTACTTCCCATGTCATCTCCAGTGGACCTCCCCTTTTTCGGGGTCGGGGTGCTCTCAAGCAATCTTGTAATTGCACCGCATACAATTTCAAGGCATCAGGAAATCCCCTTATAAGAGGATGCAACCTTTCAGGGTCTGCCACACATTGCATGGGGGAGGACTGTTGCGGAACCAGGAATCGATCATGCATCAGCTGGAGACACACAGCTTTTTGTATGCTCTCCAAAATGTGACCTGCCATAGGCATTTTAATCGAGAAGGGGTCTCCCCTCTCCATATGGTCCAATCCACCTGCCCAATATGCTACTCTTTGGGTCAGGGACCACGGCTCTCTATTGTCATTTGTAGTTAGGAAAATCCCCGTACCCCAATATCTTCTTGCCTTGTCCTCACTTAGGAGGATATGGTCACCCCCAGCAAGGGATACTCTCCACAAATACTCAGTTTCCATTTCTCGGGGTCCCTGGGAATATTTTTCCTGAATTTTAGTCAAATCAGTGGGGGAATAGGGGACGATGCAGGTGGTAACTTGTTGGGCTCCTCCTTGACCACCATCCACAGTCTTGGTCTTAATCAAAGGCTGCATTGTGGCTTCCCCCATCCCCCCTTCCCTTATCTGTCCTAGGTCTTCAAAAGGATATGATTTTGATTCTTTTTTCCCATCAGAGTCTGCATCCACATTTTCTACAGTGATCTGGGAGCGAGTTTCATCTAATTCCTCCCTTAATACCCTTTCCCCCTCCAAAGCCTCCATCAGGCTCAGTTGGCAACAAGACCAGCAGCAGCAACGGTAAGTTCGGTGGCTAAGCGCTGGATTGAGGTGGACAAGGAGGTTTCCCAGGAGGTTCCCAGAGCCTGGAACCCCGAGGAAGAGCAGGGAGACCTGTCCAGAGCCGGCAGCTCTCGCGAGAGAGGCTGACGCAGCACAGGCGTTACCAGGGGCAACCGCAGGAGATTTAAACGGCCCTGAGGAGCTACGGCGACCAAGGCGGGCAAACAGGGAGTGGCGCGGCAGTTCGTGCAGGGAGGGCGCAGCTCCCTTCCCAGCTCGAGAAGGCTACTCAAGCGGTGGGCATCGTCCTCTCAGGAGACCCAGCTATGGTTGCCACTCGGGTGAAAGCCATTGCTAGGAAAAATGTGGCGACCCAGATGGAGCTCCGAAGCAAACATGCAGCTGTCCAGGTCTCTGGCTGCAGGGAGTGCCTGAGCCTGTCACTGGTACTGGAGGGCAGCAGGGACAACTCCTGTGTGCGGTGTGACCAGGTGAATGATCTGCTCAGCCTGGTGGCAGAGCTGAAGGAGGAAGTGGAAAGGTTGAGGAGTATCAGGGAGTGTGAGAGGGAGATAGATTGGTGGACCCACACCCTACCATCCCTGAGGCAGAGGCAGCAGATGGAGGCTCCACAAGAAGCAGAGGTTCCCCTGCCCTCTTGCCACCAGGCAGGAGGGGACCTAAGAGATGGAGGGGAATGGATACAGGTCCCTGCTCGGGGAGGCAGGAGAATCCCCTCCCAGTTTCCCTCACCTTCCCAGTTGCCCCTACACAACAGGTATGGGGCTCTCGAACTTGAGGACCAGGCCAATGAAGATCAGAATGTAGATGAAGGCCTACCAGGGGGCTGCCTAGGTTGAGTCAGTCAGCCCCATGCATTCTGACAGCCTCTGAAAAAAGAAAAAGGAGGATAATTGTCATAGGCGATTCCCTTCTGACGGGGACAGAGGGCCCGATATGCAGACCTGACCCATCCCACAGGGAAGTCTGCTGCCTCCCTGGGGCCCAGGTAAAAGACATTACTAGGAAACTCCCTGGTCTGGTTTGGTCCTCTGATTATTACCTGATATTGGTTGTGCAGGTTGGCAGTGATGAGATTGCAGAGAGAAATCCAAAAGCAATCAAAAGGGACTTCAGGGCACTGGGGCGATTAGTGGAAGGATCGGGAGCACAGGTAGTGTTTTCCTCAATCCCTTCAGTGGCAGGGAAATATACTGAAAGGAACAGGAAAACACATGTGATTGATTAACACATGGCTCAGAGGCTGGTGCCATCGGTGGAATTTTGGGTTTCTTGATCATGGGGAGGTTTACAGGGCACCGGGCTTGCTGGCAACAGATGGAATCCAGCTATCTCAAAGGGGGAAAAGGATTCTCGCTCATGAGTTGGCGGGGCTCATAGAGAGGGCTTTAAACTAGGTTTGAAGGGGGAAGGGGATAAAACTAAGGCTCACCAGATATGAGCCTGGGGGAGGCATGCCAATGTTGGGGATGGAATCGATAGGCCAGCTCAAGTGCATCTATGCCAATGCACGCAGCATGGGCAATAAACAGCAGGAGCTGGAAGCCATCGTGCAGCAGGATAGATATGACTTAGTCACCATCACAGAAACATGGTGGGATGACTCCCATGACTGGAGAGCTGCAATGGATGGCTATAAACTCTTCAGAAGGGATAGGCAAGGAAGAAGAGGTGGTGGGGTGGCTCTCTATGTTAGGGAGTGTTTCGATTGTACAGAGCTACACGATTGTGACAATAAAATCAAGTGCTTATGGGTAAGGATGAGGGGGAAGGCCAACAAGGCAGATATCATGCTGGGAGTCTGTTATAGACCACCCAACCAGGTTGAAGAGACAGATGAAACATTCTACAAGTGGCTGGCAGTAGTCTCACAATCGTGTGCCCTTGTTCTCGTGGGGGACTTCAACTTTCTGGATGTCTGCTGGAAATACAACACAGCAGAGAGCAAACAGTCTAGGAGGTTCCTGGAATGTGGAAGATAACTTCCTGACACAGCTGGTAGGTGAGTCTACCAGGGGAGGAGCCTTGCTAGACCTACTGTTTACAAACAGGGAAGGACTGGTGGGAGATGTGGTGGTCGGAGGCTGTCTTGGGCTTAGTGACCATGAAATGATAGAATTTTTGATTCTTGGTGAGGCAAGGAAGGGGTCAGCAAAACCACCACTATGGACTTCTGGAGGGCAAACTTTGGCCTGTTCAGGACACTGGTTGAGAGAGTCCCTTGGGAGACAGTCCTGAAGGGCAAAGGGGTCCATGAAGGCTGGACATTCCTCAAGAAGGAAATCTTAAAGGCTCAGGACCAGGCTATTCCCATGCACCACAAGACGAACCACTGGGGAAGACGACCGGCCTGGCTGAACAGGGAGCTTTTGCTGGGACTCAGGGAAAAAAGGAGAGTTTATCATCTTTGGAAGAAAGGGCAGGCAACTCAGGAAACTTGTTAGGTCATGCAGAGAGGAAATTAGAAAGGCAAAAGCTCATCTAGAACTCAATCTGGCCACTGTCATAAGAGGCAACAAAAAATGTTTTAACAAATATGTTAACAACAAAAAGAGAGCCAAGGAGTATATCTATCCTTTATTGGATGCAGAGGGGAACATTTCCACCAGAGATGAGGAAAAGGCTGAGGTACTTAATGCCTTCTTTGCCTCAGTCTTTAATAGTGAGACCAGTTATCCTCAGGGTACTCAGCCCCCTGAGCTGGAAGACAGGGACGGAGAGCAGAATATACTCCCCATAATCCAGGAGGAAATAGTTAATGACCTGCTATGCCGTCTGGACACTCACAAGTCTATGGGACCAGATGGGATCCATCCAAGAGTACTGAGGGAGCTGGCGGAGGAGCTTGCCAAGCCACTCTCCATCATTTATCAGCAGTCCTGGTCAACAGGGGAGGTCCCAGAGGACTGGAGGCTTGTCAATGTGACTCCCATTTACAAGAAGGGTCAGAGGGAGGATCCAGGGAACTACAGGCCTGTCAGCCTGACCTCGGTACCGGGGAAGATTATGGAGCAGTTCATCTTGAGTGCGCTCACATGGCATGTGCAGGACAACCAGGGGATCAGGCCCAGCCAGCATGGGTTCATGAAAGGCAGGTCCTGCTTGACCAACCTGATCTCCTTCTATGATCAGGTGACCTGCCTAGTGGATGAGGGAAAGGCTGTGGATGTTGTCTACCTTGACTTCAGTAAGGCCTTTGACACTGTCTCTCATGGCATACTCCTTGAGAAGCTGGCGGCTCATGGCTTAGACAGGTGTACTCTCTGCTGGGTAAAAAACTGGCTGGCTGGCCGAGCCCAGAGAATTGTGGTGAATGGAGTTAAATCCAGTTGGCGGCAGGTCACAAGTGGTGTTCCCCAGGGCTCAGTTTTGGGGCGAGTTCTCTTTAATGTCTTTATCAATGATGTGGACGAGGGGATCGAGTGCACGCTCAGTAAGTTTGCAGATGACACCAAGTTGGGAGGGAGGGTTGATCTGCTCGAGGGTAGGAAGGCTCTACAGAGGGATCTGGACAGGCTGGATCGATGGGCCAAGGCCAATTGTATGAGATTCAACAAGGCCAAGTGCCGGGTCCTGCACTTCGGTCACAGCAACCCCATGCAGCGCTACAGGCTTGGGGAAGAGTTAGTGGCTGGAAAGCTGCCTGGCAGAAAAGGACCTGGGGGTGCTGGTTGACAGCCAGCTGAATATGAGCCAGCAGTGTGTCCAGGTGGCCAAGGCGGCTAACGGCATCCTGGCTTGTATCAGAAATAGTGTGGCCAGCAGGAGCAGGGAAGTGATTGTTCCCCTGTACTCGGCACTGGTGAGGCTGCACCTTGAGTACTGTGTTCAGTTTTGGGCCCCTCACTACAGGAAAGACATTGAGTTGCTGGAGAGTGTCCAGAGAAGGGCAACCAAGCTGGTGAGGGGCCTGGAGCACAAGTCTTATGAGGAGTGGCTGAGGGAGCTGGGGCTGTTTAGTCTGGAGAAAAGGAGGCTGAGGGGAGACCTTATTGCTCTGTACAACTACCTGAAAGGGGGTTGTAGCGAGGTGGGTGTCGGTCTCTTTTCCCATGTAACAATTGATCGAATGAGAGGAAATGGCCTCAAGTTGCGGCAGGGGAGGTTTAGGTTGGATATTAGGAAAAATTTCTTTACTGAGAGGGTTGTCAGACATTGGAACAGGCTGCCCAGGGAAGTGGTTGAGTCACCATTCCTGGAGGTATTCAAAAAGCATGTAGACAAGGCACTTCAGAACATGGTTTAGTGGGCATGGTTGATGGTTGGACTCAATGATCTTAAAGGTTTTTTCCAACCTAAACAATTCTATGATTCTATGATCAAAGCGGTATGTAGTCTCTGGTTAGTCACTTGCTCAGTGGCGAGTTGATCAGAGACAGTTCTTGTCTCATTTTCCAAATGCTCCTATAAAGCCTTCACTAAATCTTGAAGGAATTTTATCATCTTCCCTTCTGCTTGTTGGGCCACATGTTTGTTCCGTTGTGCTGCCACCAGTGTGGCTCCTAAAACCACACAAACCAATATCCTACCAAGGGGAAAGAGCTGGGCACTGTAGACCTCTAATCTCTCCAGGAGAGAAGTAGAGTCTATGGTCGGATCTCCCGGGGGGGGGCATAATGGGCACACAATTACAAGGATCAGATGCTTCCAGTAGTCCCCTGAGGACTACCTCTACATGTGGACCTCCCAAGGAAGACCGCAAAGAAATCAGATCGAGTCCTCTGAGGACTGTCTCTACAGTCGAACCACCTAGGGAGACCGTAATGAAATCAAATTATTAAGTCCTCTGAGGACAATCTCTCCTTCTGTATGACTCCTCTCAGAGAGGGGCCACAGTGAGGACCTGGTCCCAATGATCACTTTAGCAACACCGAGGGAATCCTGCCGACTACACAAAAAATGTCACGACCCGTGCTGGACAGACCAGGGAGTCGTGCTGAATTTGGAATTCCCTTGGGCTAAATTAAGGTGAAATGACACCAAATGATCAGTTAAAGATTTTATTCATGAGAGAAGCAAACTGAACTTGGGAGGCATAACAGTAGGTGGCGAGGTTTCTCACAACAGGAATTGGCATGGAACTACCTTGAGGAGATTGAAGTAGACGGACGCCTGTAATCTTGAGAGCAGACAACAGACGACCCTTTATTGCTAAAACACACACATACTTATAGTCACATATTCTGCAAAGTCACTGTACACGCGCACAAGCATAAAATATGATTGGTTATATCAACACTGTACACGCGCATAAACATAGGACACAATTGGTTATACTAACTAAAACATGCGAAACTTGTCTCAGTCTAATTGGTCAAGATAAGCTGCCGAATTGAGGTTCTTTGTGCCAAGTTCCCTTTATTGTGGAATGCGCACCTGTGTTCTTCTAATTGGCATCTTTCTTTTTTTGTCGTCTTGTTTATTCTGTTCAAGGTCTTCTAAAGGCATCTGGAATGCTCTTGCGACCGTTAGCTAAATATGTGTCCACAATTCCCCCTTTTTTGTTTTTCGACAAGTAACAACATGCTGTATTGCCCTTTGCAAAAACCTATGAACACAGCTAATTAAACACGGCAAAGGCAACATTATACCTAATAAAATACATAAGAATAAAAGACTGTTCAGGTAATGCCAATGACACACAAAAAGAGGTTTGATTAATAGCTTTAGTCAGTGTCACCCAAACATTCTTACTGTCCCACGGTGTTAAATGATGTGGATCAATCACCGGTGCCACTGTCACGCTGCTTACTACAGTCAGCGTGTTCCATATCAATCTCAGCATAAGGTTTCGTCCATTTAGTTGGAATCCACTTCGGCCCATTTTCTGTAATGACACAAGCATAACCTCAGCCCCACGTTATTACTTTAAAAGGTCCCTCCCATTGCTGACGCTCAATATTTTTAACCCAGACTTTCCACCCATTATCAATATTTTGAATCCCAATATTCATTGTTTGAAAATGCCGAACTACAGGGGGAACAACTGACTCTCCACGCAGGGTCAAAAAATTCATCACATATATTGCTTTCATGAGTCTATTTGAAGGAGGTTCCCCTAATTCCCCTGTTTTTTGTTTTTCCAAAAAATCTTTTAATACTTTATGAGTACGTTCGATTATAGCTTGACCTGTGGGAGAATGAGGAATGCCGGTAATATGAGTAACTCCCCATTGCTGAAAAAATTCCCGAGTCCGTTGTGCTATAAAACATGGTCCATTATCTGTTTTTATCTGGGCCGGGACACCCATTACTGCAAATGCTTGTTGTAAGTGTGTTTGTAGATGTTGACTTGTTTCGCCCGCAAGTGCTGTGGCCCATATCATCAAGGAATATGTATCAACAGAAACATGAACATAACACAATTTTCCAAAAGCTGGTACATGAGTCACATCAGTCTGCCACAATTGCAAGGATTGCAGACCCCTAGGATTTACAGCGCCATCTCCGTGCCCAGATAATTTCTGGCACTCAGCACAGGATTGAATGATGGCTTTGGCATCTGCTATAGAAATTTGAAACTGTTTGGCTAATACTTTTGCTGGTTGGTGGAAAAAACTATGAGCTCCATGTGCCTGTAGAAGTTTATTGGGGGGTGGCCCAGTCCATACAGGATTAGCTAGCAAATCAGCTCGTTTATTCCCTTCTGTGGTCCATCCAGGCAAACTGGTGTGACTTCGCACATGCATTATATAATAACACTTTGTCCGTTGGTTTAACAGAAATAGCAACATCTTAAATTTTTCAAACAATGTGACGTTATCAATTTCTTTCAAATAAGCCCATCTCAAGCGTTTTACTACACCTACCACATATAAAGAATCAGCAATAATATTGACCTCAACATGCTGCCACTTTTTAAATACTTCTATTACAGCTTGAAGTTCCACTACTTGGGGGGAGCCTTCACATGTGACAACGTGATTTTTCCATACCTGACCTTCTTTCCAAACTACTACTGCCTTTCCTGTTTTTCCACTGCCATCCGTAAATATTGTAGGACCATCAGTAGGTAACTCTGCACACAATTCTTTTTCTTCTAGTTGTATATTTTGTAGCAAGGTAAACATTTTGTGTGCAGGAAGATGAATATCTATCTTTCCTTCAAAATCTGCAAAAGCAATTTGTAAAGTTAGGCTATTCTGTAGACACCATTGTAAATATCCTTGAGTCAAAGGAACGACAATCGTGTGTGGTTCTTGTCCACAAATCTCAATAATCCAACGTCTCCCCTTTATAATTAATTCTGAAATCATTTCAATTCGAGAAAATATGGTTTTTCGGGCCTGGTGAGCTAAAAAGATCCATTCTATTATTAACAAGTCTTTGTGACTCCCCTCCCATTGATATATGATCCCGAGGGGTTGTTTTTCTTGGTTTAAAATGCTAAGATTAATGTCAAGATTTTCTTTAATCCTAAAAGCCTGACTCTGGGATATTATATCTGCTCTCTGTTGTAATGCTTGTTTACCTTGAGGGGTCAATTGTCGAGGTGCCGTTAAGGTAGTGTCGCCTCGTAACATTTCAAATAAAGGGGGTCAGAAGCTCATTATCTATTCCCAACAGTGTTCGAACCCAATTGATTGTCCCCAGTAATTTTTGCACATCATTCAATGTTTCAATCTTGTCTGTAATTTCCAGTTTTTGTGGAACTATAGTTTTTTCTAAAAATCTTCCAGCCTAAATATTTCCATGGTTGCATTTTTTGTACCTTTTCTGGTGCTATTTTTAAACCAAAATCAGACAATTGTGTAGTCAATTCTTTGAGCTTTTCGGATAACTCTCTTTTCCCTGCTATCAAGATATCATCCATATAGTGATAAGTAATCAAGTCTGGATTTTGTTGTCTAAACCCTTTTAGAGCTTGGGATACATAGGATTGGCATATGGTTGGAGAATTTTTCATTCCTTGTGGCAGAACTACCCAATGATAACGTTCCATGGGTTCCTGTTTGTTTATGGTGGGGATAGAAAAGGCAAATTTTTCCGCATCTTTCGGGTCTAAATATATTGTAAAGAAACAATCCTTTAAATCAATAATCAAAATGTTCCATCCTTGTGGAATCATAGTAGGCGTGGGTAACCCTAATTGAAGGGCTCCCATATTTTCCATTACTTCATTTATTTTTCTTAAATCATGCAACAGTCTCCATTTCCCAGATTTTTTTGGAATGACAAAAACTGGTGTATTCCAAGGGCTCGTGGTATTCACCAAGTGCCCTTGTTCCAATTGCTCCTGTACTAACTGTTTCAAGATGGCGACCTTAGATTCAGTCAGCGGCCATTGATCTACCCAAACCGGTTCCTCTGTTTTCCATTTCAGTTTTAGGCATGGTCGCCCGTCAATGGCCGCGCCACAAAATTGTCTCCCTGTACTAAGCTCACATCCCATTTGACTTAATGCATCCCTGCCTATCAGGTTCATAGGGATATTGGTTACATAAGGTTTGATATAAGAAACTGAATTTTGACAAATCAATTGAATCATATATTTGCTTTGTCGAGTTTTTGATAATCCTCCCACACCAAACAGTTTCGAATCCATCTCAGAAAGCTCCCAAGTAACAGGCCAGTCCTCCCACGACAGAACTGTTACATCTGCTCCAGTGTCCACTAATGCTTGTAATTTTATTTTTTCTGGCCTGTTCTTTGCATTTTGTAACTCTGCTGATATACTAGGTTTTGTTTTATTGATCTCCATTGACCACATAATTTGAGCTTCTAATCCCGTAGATCCAAACCCTGCATTGCCACGCTGTTGATTAACCTTACATGGTACATTTGCTTTAAAAGGGACTAGCTGTGCAATTCTGCTTCCTTCCTGTATCAATACTGGTGGAGACGGCGTCCAAATCATAGCATAAATGCGACCTGTGTAGTCCGCATCAATCACCCCGGGAAGCACAAAAATTCCTTGTAATGTTATACTAGACCGTCCCAACAACAGGGCACTAAGCCCATTACCTAATGGTCCTTGTGCGTTTACTGGCACACGGTGTACCTGAGAGTTCCATAGTAGAATGGTTTCTATTGTTGAGACATCCACTCCGGCACTTCCAGCTGTTCGGGCTGGCAATTCTGCCAGACATCCTTCTTGGCGCCGTTCTGGGATCCTTTCGGAGCTGTTGGGGTCATCGCACCGCTCCTCGCACTCTTCTTGTAGTTTCCCGGCGATGGGGTACCTCGAGGTGGCAGAGCTACACCTTCATTTGTGAAACGAGATCTACATTGGTTAGCATAATGTCTCCCTTTATGACAACGAGGGCATATATTAGGCCCAGCTTCCACTTCGTTTCGCCCTTCTTTACACTGAAATTGCAAATGTCCCGGTTGTCCACATTTATAGCATTTCTTAACATTTTTTGTATCCATTCGCATGGCTACAGCAAAAGCATTGGCCATTAATGTAGTTTTATGCTCCAAAGACCCAACTTTGTAACAGGCCTCTATCATATCTACTAGCGTCACTCTTCCTGGCATCGATTGTAGTATTTTTTTACAGTCTGCATTTGCATTTTCCACGGCCAGTTTTATTATCAATGCTTCTTTGGCATCAGCATTATCTATTTGCTTTTCAATAGCATCTCGCAGACGATCAATAAAGGACATATAAGGTTCCGTATTACCCTGCCTTATACTTGTAAATGATTGTTCTGGCTTTCCAGCTTCAGGCAAGGTTACCATTGCCTTCAGAGCTAAGGAAGCTGATTCTTGTAATGCTTCCACCGGTAGCCTCGCTTGCCTATTAACATCTGCAAAGTCACCAGTCCCCATCATTTGTGCAGAAGTGATCATATACCGCGGATCTCCTTAGTGCTGCTAAATCACATAATTCTGCCCATTTCACCTTCCATAATAGACGCTGAGTCGGGGTTAAAATCATTGTAGCCAATTGTGTACAGTCAAAGCCCATTAAAATTTGACCAGAAAATATATTCTCCAATAATGCCTGACTAAATGGAGCAGACAGTCCATTAGCCATTACTGTTTTCCGTACTTCTTTTATTAAATCCCAATTGAAAGGTTGCCACACGTTTGGGGCATTCTGCCTGACTGTAACTGGAAAAGCCACAGGATTTAGACCTTCGGTTAACATTTTATCATTTATGTCCTTCCATCGCTTTTTTATAGCTTCTCCTGGGGATGTATCTGTCTCATAGGGAGGTGCAGAGGGGATAGGTCTCTGCTCGAGAGGCAGGTTACTTAAAGGTTGATCGTTGCCTCCATTAATGACATCTCCCTCGGTGTTTAATTCCTCATCACTGTCCGAATTATTTACCACCTCGCCACACACACTTCTCTTTTTTTCCGGGGTATCTTCAATTGAAATTTTTACAGCAGCAGCCACCTCCTTTTCTGCCTTAAGGGCTTTCAATGTTTCCAGCACCGATCTCCACGTAGCGGAGATTTTCTGAGCCTTCACGTCCCCACGCGATACAAAGTCCCAAATTACTTTTCCCATTTCTTCCCAATTTTTAACTTCAAAGACTTCTACATTCGAAGTGGGGGCACCATGGTCCTTAAACCACTTCAGCATCATACGTAAAGTATTTGAATCATACTTAATCCCTCTCACGGAGAGGATATGCGAAAGCATTCGTACAATTGCCCCTTCTTCCGCAGACATCTGGGCACCCATTTTAATCCTTCTAGCCGCTCACCTTACTTCCAAACGAGCAGGGTGATTGATCTCCCGGGAGAAGGTTTTCCGCTCAGTCCAGCTGGCTAGACGATCGTTCGGCTAGAGTCTCCTCCGGACACACTTCCAGCAATTCCAGCGTTTTCTCGGCCCGCAATCACGTTGGGGTCACCATTTGAGGAGATTGAAGTAGACGGACGCCTGTAATCTTGAGAGCAGACAGCAGACGACCCTTTATTGCTAAAACACACACATACTTATAGTCACATATTCTGCAAAGTCACTGTACACGCGCACAGGCATAAAATATGATTGGTTATATCAACACTGTACACGCGCATAAACATAAGATATAATTGGTTATACTAACACTGTACACGCGCATAAACATAGGACACAATTGGTTATACTAACTAAAACATGCAAAACTTGTCTCAGTCTAATTGGTCAAGATAAACTGCCGAATTGAGGTTCTTTGTGCCAAGTTCCCTTTATTGTGGAATGTGCACCTGTGTTCTTCTAATTGGCATCTTTCTTTTTTTGTCGTCTTGTTTTTTCTTTTCAAGGTCTTCTAAAGGCATCTGGAATGCTCTTGTGACTGTTAGATAAATATGTGTCCACAGCTCGTGGGTCAAAATAAGGACAGTTTAATAAAATGAAAGCAAAGGTCGCGCGCGAAAGCAAAGAAAAACAAATGATGTTATTCTCTATTTCCCATCAGCAGGCGATGTCTGGCCACTTCCTGGGAAGCAGGGCTTCAGTACGCGTAGTGGTTGCTCCGGAAGACAAAAATGCCCCCCTTCCATCTCCCTTTACTTAGCTTTTATAGCTGAGCTGACGTCATATGGTATGGAATATCTGTTTGGTTAGTTTAGGTCAGCTGTCCTGGTTATGTCCCCTCCCGAGATCTTGCCCAGCCCCAGCCTGCCATTGAGGGGGGGGCAAAAATGTTGGAGAGACAGCCTTGATGCTGTGCCAGCACTGCTCAGCAGTAGCCAAAACGCTGGTGTGTTATCGACACCTTTCTAGGTACCAATGCAGAGCACAGCACTATGAGGGCTGCTATGGGGAGAATTGACTCCATCTCAGCCAGACCCAATACAAATTAGAAGCAGCAGCATAATTAGTTTGAAATGGAGGCAATTGATTCATTCTGCCAAACCTTTGTGGGGCTGGGAGGTAGGGAAGCATGTTTTGGTTGCAGTCAGTACGTACATGTTGTCTTCTCTGCTTTACCAGGTTTAAAGCATCTTGGCTGACAATGGTGAGGGCATTTTGTTTTGTTAGCATAGGGAACAGGAGTGTTCATGTGGAAATCTTTTCCAGCTATAACTGTCACTGAACACTTTTTAATTAAGTGTGTGTGTACATGCATATGGTGTTCAAATAACATCTAATAAAGCACCTACCTGCCTTGTTTCCATCAACAAGTATTTAACTGTGGTATAAATCTGTTCAGTAATTTAAACCTGCATTGACTAAAAGTGTAATGGAGTGCAATTTTAAGATATCATTTAGTTGGATTTTGTTGAAATTGGTGCTAAATCAGTAAGAAATCACTGGTTATATTTTTTTATACATTCATTTTTCCTTTAATTGTTACCGTGGATTTCTTTTATGCTTAAGTTGAGGAGTTGGTGTCCAGTGTTTTTGAACCACATGTTGGGTGCTCAAAATATCGTTGATACCTTAGAAAAATTTGAAAGGTTTTTTTAGTTTTCTGTCTGAAAGAGAACCACCTGAAAACTGGTGGGGATTAAATACATTAGAGTACATCCGTTCTTCTCCCCAAAGACTGAGGTGATGATGAATGGTTAGAAAAAAATGTGTTGCTTTTGAAAGACTGATAAAACTATTAGAAACTGAAGTACAATATACTAAAATATACTCAATTCAGATGATGTTTTCTTTGCTTTTAATCTTGAAATGTATCTTGAGCTGTGCTTTATGTAGAATATTTCAGAAATGGATTTGCACAGAGGGAATATTATATATTAAAGCTAACTAACTTCTTCTTATGGCTATAAAGAGATTTTAGTAAATCTTGTTACTGTATTTCTCCCTTGGCTACAACGCAGTGAAGGAATCTTTCATTAAATAATGATTTTCTAATGCAGCTCATGAGAGATGTTAAAATGAATTTACCTGTAGTAATTTGGAAAATGGTATCCAATCTTTGAGTCAGCAAGTTTTATTTAGGATTAAACTGAAAAAGATTTTTAGTCCTGACGTATTAGAAAGTAGGAAGGTTGATAGCTCCTATAAAAACATGTATTCAAATGCTCATTATAGCTTGAAAGAAAAATAGCATAATGTTATAACTGTATGCATTGTGTATTTAGATACAGTCTGATAATGGAATGTTTGATACGATTTCTAAATTGAGGATTGTTTTGTTGCTTTTGAGTGTTGGTACTAATTGAGATCTATTAATGAATTAAAATGTGTTGCATAACACTCCTTGCTTCACAGCTTCTGTTCACAGGACACGTCATTGTGTTACCCTTCACTGTTCTGTCTGTGGCTTGTTAAACAGAGGCAGATAATTAAATGATAAAATCTTTTAATAGAAGTATTCCATTAATCTGAAAATCATTAATCAAATATCTGCCTGAAAGTCCCATCTGCTATTGAAAGAAAATCTATTGTAATGGTTATCTTTCAGCAGTAGTTTCTAACTGCAGATTAATTTTTGTAGGTTTTCAAATTTTAAGATTTTTTCTTTAAGAATCACTAACTGTAATCAGTTGAAGTTAAAATATGGCTGGCATTTTAAGAAATTACTGGCAATTTCAACAAAATGAAGCAATTTTTAGGTGCTGAGAGTTGTGGAATTGAAACCAGTGGTACTGTAACTACTTCCATGTGACAGAAGCAAGGCATGGCAAGGCAGAAGATGATACTTTATTGAAAGTAATCCCTTAAATTTTGAAGGTTTAAAACTTAATTTTTACCAAACATTTTAAGCTACTTCTTTTCCATTTTTTCTCCAGCTGTATCTTTTATTGGTTAGTGTCCAGTATACATACTTCACTATACCTGATATCTCTACCACTTTATTGTTTTTCTGGATGCTATTGGAACTGTTGCTAAGTACGGACAAAGGTGACTTCTGTCAGGAGGAAAGGCTTGTGTGCTCTGATTTTCTCAAATACCATTGTTGATCCTTTTACAAAGAGTGTCTGCAAGGCTGCCAGCTGAGAAGTGCCAGTCTCAGTCATGCCAGTTTAGGCTCTGGTCTTGCCAGATTTTGCATTTGGAAATCCTCATAAAATTTAAAAGTGTTTGAAAATACTACAGGTATATGCAAAATGTGTTCTAACTCTGTAGATTTAATAGAAAGTCATTTAGTTGTATTTTGGATTATCTTAATGGACTGTTTTTCTCTCTAGTAACATTAAAGTTTTGCAGAAAGGGTGATGTTGACTGTTCAGTGTTCAGATGCTTTTCCACAATGGCAACTTTGAGTCTAATCTTTGTTAGGACCAAAATACCTCTAAGAAGAGCTGGCAGGGACTGCTTTTAAGAAAAGATGTTTGAGAATGGTATTTAAAGTAACACATCTTCAGAAAGTGTTATCTGATAGACAAGAAACAAAAGTAAGACCTTGCTTCATATCATTAGAGGTATTTTACCATTATCCTTGAGTTACGGCTGTTGGCCTTGCCATCATGGCTAAATTCCAAGCTATATAATGCCATTTTGCCTCCCTTAATTCCAATCTTATGTTAATTGGAAACTATTCCTCCTAAAGCCAGTTTCATAATGTTGCTGAAGCATAGTGGTGTTAGTGTTTCACCCCATGTGTAATTGCATTTTCAGTGGTGAGGTGAAATTATGACTCTGTGCAGCTTTTAGTGTTTTGGACTTGCTGTCTAACTCATTCCCTAGTTCCCCTCAAAATACAGCACAAATAGTATTAGAAAATTAAAATTTGGAATAGTTCCTTCTTAAAGCATTTCTGAAACTTTATAGACAGCTACAGGTCAGACCAGGAATTTGACTGGGTGATAAAGAAAATGTCATTTTTGCTCTAATTTTCAAGCACAGTAACAAACGTCTTAATTATCCAAACATACAAAAGAACATTTTGCCATATCTCGGCACTTGGAACTGGCTTTCCTTATGTTTGTCCTTCTGTTCATTACTGGCCACTTGCATTCTGCTAATCATTCATTTGAAAAATATGAGCAGAAAAGACAAATGTCTACAAAATATGCAACCTGGAACCTACCAATTGTGTGGATTGAAAAGCTATGAAAAAATGCTATGGTAGTGATACTTTTAGAGTGATGGATATTGCCTTGTTCACAGTCAGGGAATTTATTTGTCTAATAATACCTGTAATAGAGTTGGAGTTACCTCTAATAATTCATTGACTGAATGAAGCGAGACCCAATGGAGTGATGCTTCTCCATCTGCAATGGAGTCCCTTTGGATTGCTACCTCCGGTCACTCCCATGCTAACCATCAGTGTTTGTGGTGGGAGTGGGCCTAAGTCTATTGATTTTGGTTCATCATGGAAAACCTGAGCCACAGGACAATTGTTGCCACTGCTTTCATTCCTCCGCTGTCCTTTCCAGCATGAATTGACTGAGATGGAAGGAGCCTTCCCTCGGTTACAGTATTTCCTCCTTGATACAGTGGGTAATCCCACACAGCCGTACGATATGGTGCAGTCAGGGCTCTGCAGCCCCTTACTCAGGTTTGGGGCTGTATCTTCCATCCCTATAAAGGAAATCTAGCTGGCACTAACATAAATAAGAGGGGTTTGGTTTTAACAATGCCTGGGGTATACACAGGAATCCTTTTTCTCCAGAGCAGTCTAAGGCTTTTCATACTTTCCAGCAGTCATCTTGTCATTTTCTCAGGGTGAAGCTCAGCTTTGTATAGCAAGCTCAACAACAGGCCTGGGCCGTGAGCCCTGCTTAAGCTCTGTTTTGGAAGCCTGGGTGGTATGTAAACTGTGCCCAAGCTCTCCTAACAGAGATGATCCCCCCCTTCTCTGAAGACTGAGAGTATTGACACAGGAAATAATATCTCCTTCTATGACCAGGTAACCCACCTAGTGGATGAGGGAAAGGCTGTCGATGTTATTTTCCTAGACTTCAGCAAGGCCTTTGACACTGTCTCTCATGGCATACTCCTTGAGAAACTGGCGTCTCGTGGCCTGGATAAGTGCACTATTCACTGGGTGAAAAACTGGCTGGATGGCCGAGCCCAGAGGGTCGTGGTGAATGGGGTGAAATCCAGTTGGCGGCGGGTCACGAGTGGTGTTCCCCAGGGCTCGGTGTTGGGCCCTGTTCTGTTTAATATCTTTATTGATGATTTGGATGAGGGGATTGAGTGCACCCTCAGCAAGTTTGCAGACAACACCAAGTTGGGAGGCAGGGTCGATCTGCTTGAGGGTAGGGAGGCTCTACAAAGAGATCTGGACAGGCTGGATCGATGGGCTGAGGCCAATTGTATGAAGTTTAACAAGGCCAAGTGCCGGGTCCTGCACTTCGGCCACGGCAACCCCATGCAGCGCTACAGGCTTGGGGAAGAGTGGCTGCAAAGCTGCCCAGCAGAGAAAGACCTGGGCGTGCTGGTTGACAGCCAGCTGAATATGAGCCAGCAGTGTGCCCAGGTGG
Source organism: Harpia harpyja (assembly GCF_026419915.1). Lineage (NCBI taxonomy): Eukaryota > Metazoa > Chordata > Aves > Accipitriformes > Accipitridae > Harpia > Harpia harpyja. The sequence continues at coordinate 19,371,530 of NC_068968.1, read as the reverse complement.
CCAAGAAGGCCAATCGCATCCTAGCCTGTATCAGGAACAGTGTGGCCAGCAGGAGCAGGGAGGTGGTTGTTCCCCTGTACGCGGCACTGGTGAGGCCGCACCTTGAGTACTGTGTTCAGTTTTGGGCCCCTCACTACAGGAAAGACATTGAGCTGCTAGAGCGTGTCCAGAGAAGGGCAACCAAGTTGGTGAGGGGCCTGGAGCACAAGTCTTATGAGGAGCGGCTGAGGGATCTGGGGTTGTTCAGTCTAGAAAAGAGGAGGCTGAGGGGAGACCTTATCGCTCTCTACAACTACCTGAAAGGGGGTTGTAGTGAGGTGGGTGTTGGTCTCTTCTGTCAGGTGTCTGGAGATAGGACAAGAGGAAATGGCCTCAAGTTGAGGCAAGGGAGATTTAGGTTAGATATTAGGAAAAATTTTTTTACTGAGAGGGTTGTCAAACATTGGAATGGGCTGCCCAGGGAAGTGGTTGAGTCACCATCCCTGGAGGTATTCAAAAAGCGAGTGGACAGGGTACTCCAGGGCATGGTTTAGGGGGCATGGTTAATGGTTGGACTCGATGATCTTGAAGGTCTTTTCCAACCGAAATGATTCTATGATTCTATGATCTTGGGACTTTATACTTTGGGAAATGATATTACGGCTTGCCAGGTTGTGGCAAATTCTAGTCTAAATTTTTATATAAATGTTTGCTTTCTGTTACAAATTCATAATTTTGAGTTTTAATACTATCTGTGATCTTTGAAATAATCCATTTGATTTTTATTTCTTTTGCAGCTTGGATAAGAAAAAAAAGAAAGGATCTACCCACCACTGAGTTGAGAGATGAAGTGTCTTTAAATTTTCAGTTGTTGTAATTAAACTACAATAATTCGTTTATAGTGGACTCATCTGTCCAGTAATTTGTCACTTTTGGGGGAGAATTTAGTATGTTGCTTGCCTAATTGATGAAATTATACACAGACTAGATATCTAACACTTAGGAAACAGAAAAATAAATGGAAATATAAACTCCAATGTTCTTTAGTTGTTTCTTTTATCTACATGAAGTTAGAGTCTTTAAGATGGTCATGGCTATTCAAGAGTTTCTTTAATTAAAAGAATTCTGAAATTACTGCTGTGAATTTTTAAAACAGGTCCTCTATGTATTAATGCAAGCTTTTTTTCATGGTAGTTGACATTAAAATGCAGGTTTCAAATCCAATTGCCAGCATATTCATCAGTACAGGAAAACAAATTGCATCAACATTTTACAATGCCAATGAGATGGGGGAGTTGCAGCCACGACTTTTTCCGTAAGTGGTTTCTAATGGAATGAAGCAGGGAAATATCCCACAGTCTGTCATGCTGATGGGTTTGTGAAGAGTGGAACGAGTTTGACTGTTGATCTGTATATACAGATGCACGCACATACACTACTTGCCCTGGATTTGTATTCCAAGTTGCTAAGTGCCAGCTAAGAATGAGTGAGTAGATGAGGCATGGATTACTACAGAAGATTCAAACTGACACCCACAGGGGCAGATACTTGACTTGCATCAGTAGGAATAGCTGTGCCGAATTCAGTGAAGCTACGTTAGCATGCTTTAGCCAAGGATTTGCTCACTGAGATCTTCTGAAATATACTGGTTTGTGAAAAGTTGTCCTGCCTGCCCATATGTTAAGATGACCTGGGGAAGCTTGTCAGCTAATATTTACAAGCCACAACTCATTGAAATGAGCTCCCACACAACTTGCAGCTTTTCAACAATTTCTCTCTGCCTCTTTTCCCCACTTGCTGCTGAGGTTGTAGAGATAATAAGGACTATAATACACCCATGAATGGAAGAAAATTAAGTTAAATTTATCCTCAAAGCTTTTTAGGACCTAAAACAAATCACAACACACTTCGCATTAGCATTCAGGGAAGTATTAAGTGTGATTTTTTTTTATTTTTTATCCTCCCTCATCATCCTAGTTATTTGTGCAGTTGTTCTGCCTAAGCTGGGACTGATCTCCTTTTAAGTAGCTCTGGCTCATACTAAGTGTATACATACAACTTTTATTGTTGAAATTATCACTTTGTGATACTTGAAGATGGGGAGTGTTGCAGTGTTGCACGTCTTTTGTCCTATCATTTCCATAAACCAGATTACCTTGATAATTGTGCTAAGATGAACCTGTCCCAGAGAACGTGGGCCACCCTGGTTTTGGAATTGGTGCAATAAAGCTCCTCCTGGCACTGGAGGTGTTAGTTCTGTTTCAAAATAGGGAGCAAGGAGTCTCCACAGGTGAGAAAACTGTGGATCAATAGTGGTCTAAATATTTTATCTTCCAGAAAAAGCAATTTATGGAGAATGAAAGATTATTTGGAATAATGGTGCATTCAGAGTTACAGGACTGCTTATACCTTCAGTTTCATGAAGTAACAGATCTGAAAAATAATTTAGCAGCTAGGTACTTTACCTGCAGGGCTGTGCATTGACCTTATCAGAGCAGAAGTGATATACTAGGAATTTGAAAAGTAGTTATCTTTTCTTTCAAGTAATCTCTAAATTCTTTTCCTGTATAAGAAAAGCTACTTCAAATATATGTATGTTAAAAATTCTTGCTAATATTTTGAAAATAATTCTGCAGTCACATTTTAAATAAGTGACAGTGCAGCTGAATTTTTTTTCTGTATTAGTGTAGGGTGATATCTATGATCTACTTTTCTCCTAATTTGAAACCCTTATATCACAAACCTTTATACCACAATATAATTATACTAGTGAAGTACATATAGAATACTGTTTGGTCTCTATTTGTAGGACTGATTGGTTTTAGTGCTTTAGCTACATAAACTTTACTGGCTGCTATTTTGCATTATATTCCCTTTTTGATGCTAATGCTGATATGGTAAACTGCTGTTTGACAGCTATGGAAGGAAGGAATATTTGTGACCATATTTCATGTTGAAACCCTGTATAACAAATCTCAAATATGGCTTCACAAATCAGCTGGACACATCTTACTGATGACCATATTTTGGGAACCAATGGCTTGGTGAATAGTGTAGGCCAACAAAATGTCATTCAGAATCACCATGACATGTCAGTCACTCTTAAGTGAGAATGAATGTGAGTTGTCCTTCCTTACACTGGTCAAGGTAGCTAGGTCATGATACCAGCTAAGTCTGTTGATGGTGTTCTTAAGACTTGATAATGTTTTGGAATCAGGCCATTCTTCCACAAACACCTAACTGATCTCTTTTTTTTGTTTCCATTATAAAGCTTTCATTTTCTCACAGAAGAAATTGCTTTACATCTCTTTATCTTTAGATTCTAATTTTTCTTATGGAAGAATAATCCAGCGACTTCACAAGACAACTTGCTCAGTGTTTAGTGTTTCACATACTTACAGTTTCTTTCCTCCCTGCCCCCACCCTATCCCCTTTTTTCCAATTTTTTGGAGGAAGTCAGTTAGAGCAGGACTTCTGTGTGCTGGGTTAATCATAACCTGAGAATGCTGCTCATCGCCTTGGTTATTTCTAATCTGATCAGTAACATAAGGCATGTTAGTGGTTGGATGCCTTGGGTTTTGAAAGCCAGCTTCTGGGATACTGGAAACAGTTGGTTGTCTTTTGATTTTATTACAGCTTGAAATATGCCAAGTTTCATTCTCAACTCAGTTATGATGAGGGTGATAACTTTGCAAATAAATCCAGATCAAGTTGCTTCTTATCTTGTGTTTAAACATATTCTGTTCTTATGGTAATCAGGGGGTCCATTTTGATAGAGAATTTTGGATCACATCTGCACCCAGTGTAAGCATGCATGTGTGCATACACATACATATACACATAGTGTTTTGTAACAGGTGAGAATCTGAGCTTGTATATGTATATTTTTGCATTACTGTAGCATTCTGTCATCTGTCCCTTTACTTATATTGTGTATGGTCCTATATGGTTGGCTGAGGAAAATTTGTCATTACCTTTATTCCTGTACAGCTGTAAATTATATTTTAACCAATTTATCAAGTGATGAATAATTAAGGAGACCATTACATTTCTTTATTATGTATATAGGAAACTAGATGTATGTAGCATGTTTTTGGGCAAATAGGAAATATGTCCTTGTCTAGAGAGCTTACAGTTTTAAATTAATGAAAATGTTTTAAAGGCTACAGATATTAAAATATTTTTAATCAAATGCTATTTTGTGGAAGCAGATTTAATAATTTATCACTTTACATGCAAATTAGTTTACCTGCTAAGCATTCATGTTGTCAGAAGTTATTAACAAAAGTTGTCTTGGGATATAGCAGTTGTTTTATAGGAGTGTCCTGGGTTCGGCTGGGATAGAGTTAATTGTCACAAGAAGCTGGGGGGGAACACAGCCAGGATAGCTGACCCGAACTAGCCAAGGGGATATTTGATATCATATGTCATGCTCAGTATATAACCTGGGGGAGCTGGCGGGGGGTGGGGGAGGAGGAAGGAATGCAGATTGGGAACAGCCTGGGCATCGGGTTCTGGGTGGTGAGCAATTGCATTGTGCATCACTCGCTTCATATATTCTTTTATTAGTATTATTGTTATTGTTACTTCTTCTCTCCTTGTGTTGTCCTATTAAACTGTCCTTATCTCAACACATGAGTTTTTACCTTTTTTCTTCTGATTCTCCTCCCCATTCCACTGGGGGGAAGGAGTGAGCAAGCACCGCGTGGTGCTTAGTTGCCAGCTGGGCCTAAACCATGACAGTCCTTTTTGGCGCTCAACGTGGGGCCCAAAGAGTTGAGATAATGATAGATCTGACCAGACCATGTTAAAATAAAATTTGTTATACACATTTCTTATATTAGTTAAATAGTCACTGGTCACAATGTTGGTTTATTTGTTCACATGGTGGTGTTATGTAAATCCTTATATACACTATGTATTCCCTGCGGTGATGTTTATCATCTCTGGGAGAGGGATCAGGACTATCATTTTGCTCTATTGGGTAATATCGACTTATGATATGATTACATCACTGGTCATGAGGTTAAGCTGGTATTTGTATGCAGCATTGTTGTCATGCCTGTACCTCGGGTGCTTTCTCTTGGGACCCAATCTATGGGGAAGTAATCGCACCCAATCTATGGGGAAGACAGGGGTGATATACTGAATCCCACTCTTTCACCTCCCCTTTCTCCTTCTGGCTAATTACAACAGCTTTTGAGAATTTTGAATATCCTTGGGATGTTCAAGCCAGCATAGTTCTTATTGCTAGGTCTCCTGAATGTGTTTCAGGTCTTGTTTAGGGTTACACAGAAATTTTTTAAGAATACCACCCAGAGATCTGCCCCAAAGCTGGATAGTCATGGGTGGCATGGCACGTGGGAGAATATGGGCAGGTACCTAGAGAACTTCTTACCTCCAGTGGTTTGGAACTTCACTCCTGAACAACTACAGGACCCTGATGAAGTGAAAGAGTATTTGAAAGGAAAATATTGTGGCTATTCCAAAGAGGCACAATTTACCGCACTGTGCTGGGCCCTGGCCAGTATCTACCAAACACTGCTCGATATTATGCAGCACCCTCAGGGGGAAGGGAGGGGAAACAGACCGACAAGCACTGTGGCTACTCAAACCCTGGTGACAGGCACTGGAGCTGAACCAGAGAACGAACCTGTGCCGGTATCAGTCACCCCTATACAGAAGAAGAAATGCACAAAGAAATCAGTTTGCTTAGTGAGGGATGAAGGTGAACCAGGGTCATCACGAGAACAGGAGGAAGAGGCAGAACCAGAGGTAATCACCTGATCCCTATCCCTGAGTGAGCTGCGAGATATGCAAAAGGATTTCAGCCACCTTCCAGGTGAGCACATTGTTACCTGGCTGCTCCGATGCTGGGATAATGGGGCCAGTAGATTGGAATTAGAGGATAAGGAAGCCAAACAGCTGGGATCCCTTTCTAGGGAAGGGGGCATTGACAAAGTGATTGGAAAAGGGGCACAAGTCCTCAGCCTCTGGAGGCGATTTCTGTCAGGCGTGAAGGAAAGGTATCCCTTCAAGGAAGATGTTCTATGTCAACCATGCAAGTGGACCACCATGAAGACAGGTATCCAGTACCTGAGGGAATTAGCCGTGCTGGAGGTGACTTAAAATGATCCGGAAAATGAGCAGTAACCCACAGATCCAGATGAAGTCCAATGCACACAACCCATATGGCGGAAGTTTCTAAAAAGTGCACCACCATCGCATGCCAACTCACTGGCAGTAGTGTTCTGGAAAGAAGGCGACGGACAAACGGTGGATGAAGTGGCTGTCCAACTCCGGCAATATGAAGGAAGTCTCTCTTCCTCCCTACGGTCCTGTGTTTCAGCTCTGGAGAAACTGCCAGACATGCTAGCTGAGAAAATGTCCCAAGAGTTCCAGCGATTCAAGGATAAGTTCTGCCACCCACCTGTATGGGCCCATATCTCAGCTGTTAGGAGTAAGCGTTCCTCTGCTCAAGAGAGACAATACAGAAGGTACATGCCACGGGGTACCCTGTGGTTTTACCTGTGTGACCACGGAGAGGACATGAGGAAGTGGGATGGAAAACCTACCTCAATCCTAGATGCACGGGTACATGAGTTGCAAAGAAAAACAACCACAAAAAGGGAGTCTTCCTAGAAAAATGCCACTCCAGTTTCCAATGGACACTTCCCCAGACAGTAGAAGGGCTGATCTCACTTGTGATCCTCATGAAGGGACTTCTGATTCATTTTTACAAAAAGTGACTAACGAATATTCTGACAAAATTAGAGGGGCCCTGCCTCCAGCCAGGTGGAGGAAAGGAACAACCAGGTTTACTGCACTGTGCAGATTCGATGGCCTGGCACATCAGACCCACAGGAGTATAAGGGTCTAGTAGACGCCGGTGCACAATGTATCCTAGTGCCATCAAGCTATCAAGGGGCAGAACCCATCTGTAATTCTGGAGTGACAGGGGGATCCTAACAGCTAACCGTATTGGAATTCCACTGGGAATGTGTGGCATAAACACTCCATTGTGACTGGCCCAGAGGCCCTGTGCATCCTTGGCATAGACTATCTATCTCAGGAGAGGGTATTTTAAGGACCCAAAGGGGTACCGTTGGGCCTTTGATATAGCTGTCTTGGAGATGGAGGGAATTGAACAGCTGTTGTATTGGGTCAGGCTGAGATGGAGTTAATTCTCCCCATAGCAGCCCTCATAGCGCTGTGCTCTGCATTGGTACCTAGAAAGGTGTTGATGACACACCAGCGTTTTGGCTACTGCTGAGCAGTGCTGGCACAGCATCAAGGCTGTCTCTCCAACATTTTTGCCCCCCCCTCAATGGCAGGCTGGGGCTGGGCAAGATCTTGGGAGAGGACATAACCAGGACAGCTGACCTAAACTAACCAAACAGATATTCCATACCATATGACGTCAGCTCAGATATAAAAGCTAAGTAAAGGGAGACGGAAGGGGGGCATTTTTGTCTTCCGGAGCAACCACTATGCGTACTGAAGCCCTGCTTCCCAGGAAGTGGCTAGACATTGCCTGCTGATGGGAAGTAGAGAATAACATCATTTGTTTTTCTTTGCTTTCACACGCGACCTTTGCTTTCACTTTATTAAACTGTCCTTATCTTGACCCACAAGCCTTTTGTTATATTTTCTCCCCCCTGTCCAGCTGAGAAGGGGGAGTGATAGAGCGGCTTTGGTGGGCACCTGGCACCCAGCCAGGGTCAACCCACCACATAATTTTATCTGAATGGTGCTTCCTGCATTCTGTACTCATTGTAATGCTACTTTGTCTGAAAGGAATCTTGCAAGATAGCTGGACATTTCCTACCTTAAGACCCTTGCATTTTTTCATCAGCACTCATTTGCATTCTCATTAGAGATTTTCACTGAACTTTAAGACTCCTACTGGCACATAACGCACTGTAATGAGCATAAAAGTGAGCATGCAAATTAAGACTTGCAGTAATCACTAAATGTTACCAGGAAAAAAAAAAAGACTAGGAGTAGATGGGCAATAAAATGCTGCGTAGCATTCTCATGAATCTCTTGAGACAGGGAGCCAAAGGAACCTTAGTAGATATAGTAGATATATGGATGTAGATAGGAACTGTTTAATAATTGTCTATCTTGTAATGAAGTTAAAGAAATTTCAATAGAGGTAGACATGGCCCAAGGGGATGAGAGGTGATGTTTAACGTCTGCATTGTTGAGGCTGGCTGGGGCAAGAGATAGTCCCTGATAAGAAGCAGAAGTCGACCCCAAGAACCAGCCAAGACCGGCCTTGTGATTTGGATAAACGCCAAGGAGCGACTGAGTCTGCGCAGGGTCAGAAGGTTAAGAGTTCACCTGAAGAAGACATACAGCCTTCATCTTCATGACCCCCGACGACCACCACAAGGAGGCACTGCGCAGGCACAGTTGGGAAGAACTTAGGAAAATGACTTCTTGGAACTAATTTTAATATGAAGCGGGAATAGGTCATGCCTATGTATAGGCGTATTGCGAAACTCTATGTATATGTAACACTTGACTGTATAAACTTGAAGCGAACTGCCCATTCAGGCGCGCACGACTTTGGTGGGACTACCCCCCGTGCTGCCCAGCGCTGAATGAACATACCTACTTTACAATCTCACTGATTGTGGAGTCTGTTTCCGCACGTCACTCTAAAGGTACATAAAATTACTGATCTCCTCTCAGGAGCACTATTGACATGTCCCGAGGAGGCAAATTCCACATTCTACAGCAGGTGAACATTCAGAACTAACATTACAGAAAAGTTATTTGTTGTGCACATCCATATCGCCTAGGGAAAAGTATGCACTCCCACTTTGTAGTAAAATATAAGAGGTTTCATCTAAACAAAACCAGGTAATATTTGTATTGTGCACATGGATTACGTTCTAAATTCAAAACTGCAGTACAAATGGAAACACATTTTTGGATTTTTAGAATGAAAATCAACTTTATTTTCTATGTACAAATAGCTAAGACTAAGGAGAACACAAGGGATTATGATTCTATTTGTATAATACTGAGCATGTTTCAGTTTTACAAAAGCCTTAATAGACATTCAGAAGTTTTGTAAAATTCACAGCTCTGAGAACTTAAGAAATTTAATCCTGTGGAGCACTTAAAACTAACATCTTCAGGAGAAAAATTCCAGGCAAACACTTCAGGAGTAAACCCTCGGCCCTATATTCAGTAAATTCTCAGGACTAATACACAAAAATCCTCTCCAGAGTCTGAGAAACAGCTTGCACAGACTGAGCCTGTAATCTGGATGATAGGTTTATCTACTTGCTTTATAGCTTTCTACTTTGTCTCAGTTACCCTATTTCATGTTTATAACTTGATAAACACAGCCCCAAAATCAGCCCCTTAGTTTACCAGCTGTCCAGGCTGTAGGTCTTAGATACACAATGAGATTTAACTCAGATCCCTTCAAATGTCACTACAGCCTGCTCCCACTCCCTAAACAATCCCTTTCACTTGTTTTTGTGCAAGTTCTCTTCATACAACTCACACCCTTAAATATTTCCAGGTGTCACAACCTGTGCTGGACAGACCAGGGAGGGGTCGTGGTGAGTTTGGAATTCCCTTGGGCTAAATTAAGGTGAAGCGACACCAAACGATCAGTTAAACATTTTATTCATGGCAGAAGCAACCTGAACTTGGAAGGCATAACAGTAGGTGGCAGGGGTTTCTCTCAACAGGAATTTGCATGAAACTATCTCAGTAAACCATGTAACCCATGGTAACCATATACATCAGTTCAGGGAAGAAGGAGAGCCCTCCCATTGAGTCACGAGGTTCAGAGCAGACCCCCTTGCTTTCTAGACTCCTCCTCACAGAAGAGCCTAGGGGCGGCTGGATCCACTCCTAGTCCCAGACTTGGTCAACAGTTTTATGTCTAAAGGGATGACGTGTAGGGATTATGAGAAAGGAAAGAGAGAGCAAGACAGAGAGAGAAAAAGGAAAAGAGAAAGATTACACCAGTCCTGGGACCAGCGTTGGTCCAGTCAGCCTAGAGATACAGTTCCGGTGGGCATGCGTGTGTGGGGCTTCAGTTTGTGTCCTTTTATCATCTCCTTGTCCCTCCTTCAGGCAGGCACTCAAACTCATTAGGCTAATTAGGTGTCATGCACGGTTTGTGCTTTCAGAACCTTTGGGAAATGGGTCGGTGGGCTTGGGGGTCGTTTGGGGAGTAACTTCCCCTTCCCTGCAGACATGACCATTGTTTGATCTTTGGCCATGCATGGTGAGCTGCCCTGCTCAGCATATCAGAACATGGAGCTGTGCACCCTCCAGCATGCCCTCCCCATCCTGTTGCTGATGTCCTGTGCTGATCTGTGTTAATGGGCTTCTTTTCACCTGTGGTTCCTTGCTATGCAGGGTTCATTGTTATGCAGAGTTGTTAAAGAATTTTCAGTCATGGGTTTCTCTAGGTTTGCTTTATTAACAACTCAGAGTTGGGCCACCATCGCAGTGAATGGCGAAGGATAACTCAAAAATGCCTTCTATATATACAATTTTACAAAACAATATACAATTGATGTTTTGTCAAAAGAAGTTCTTGGTGTTCTTGGTGTTTTTCCACGAACTCTCAGTTCTCTATTCTCCAGTGGTTTCAAAAGTCCAATAAATTTTCCTGTTTCAATTGATTCTTATTGTCTCATCTCGGTTCTTCTGAAGTTAGTGGTCGTAGGCAGAAGGTCTCCGGTCACCACAGTCACTTATCTTCTTACACTTCAAAGATCACCTCTGAATTTCTGAGAATCACTCAGGTTGTTCTATTAATTCATACTTAGCCTATGTCTAGTCTAAAATAGCTAACCTTTCTGACATTGCTTACTCTGAAGTTAATCACTTACTCTTATCTATTCTCATGTCTTAGACCTAAAGATGTATGATCCTTTTTCTGATTCAGCTTGACTGGGTTTTAAGCCAGCTATGGTGAGGGCTATACAAGGGACCAATGAGCAGCTTATGCATATTGTTTCATAAGCACCTGCATTCTATTAATCACATCTAAAACAATATCTAATCATTAGTTATATGTCTGAAATTGTTGAAAATATTTTGATAAAGAAATTAAAATCCAATTATATATATATAAGAGTTTGGTTTGATTAAGAAGTAGAAAATTGTGAAACATAGGTATGGGAGTGTTAAGTTTGAAATGTAGTCATAGGAACTTAGAAACTTTAGGAACTGTGTTATGTGTGACTATAGGAACCTTAGTATTGTTAAGTTTGAAATAAGCAAACCATAGAAACCTCACCAGGAAGATACTGGTCTTTCTATGTTTTGTTTCAAAAACTAAGGAAACCGTCATGGACACCAGTTTGCTGCTTGGAAACCCCCTTACCCTTCCCATCTCGTAGAGTTAAGTGAAATTGACCAATGATTGTTTTAACAAAGGAATATTAATAAGGTGGTATGATTAAAAGACCAATCATTGAAAAGGAATTAACATTTTGTTTGGAAATCTAGTGAATATGTATAACAGGTGTGTATTTAACTGTATTGTTAGACAAGACAGGTGCACACGATAGGTGGAGCGATCCCCCGTGTGCCCAGCGCTGCAATAAAGGAGTGCCTGCTTCTTAACTTCTCATTGCTGTTAAGGAGTTTTATTCCGGATTTCGGCAACAGTTTTGGCACCCCAGATGGGACCTTGCGAGTGAGACTGGACGAGATCGAGTGGTGATCGAACTCCAGCCGGCACCGAGGGATTCTCGGGGGGAACCATCGCTCTCGACTCACAAAGCTCCTCGCAACGTTCCCTGGAGAAAGGGTAAGGCACTTCTTCTCTGGAATCTGTTCGGATAGCCTGCCCGTAAGGCGTGGCGAAAGCTTCGCAGGGTTGGGGCTCAGAGGGTACCCGTCTGTGGAGAAGCCTAGGCGTCTGCCCGTAAGTCACAAGCGAAAGCTATTGCTGGGTTGGACATTTGTGTATCTGGGATAAGTCTGCCCGTAAGTCATAAGCGAAAGCTATTGCTGGGTTGGACATCTGTGTATCTGGGACAATTGTCATTTGCATTTATTTGGTATTTGATATTTGATATTTGGTATTTGGTATTTGATATTTGGTATTTGATACTCGATATTTGATATTTGGCATTTGATATTTGGTTATTAATATTTGGAACTTTGATATTTGATATTTGGTGCATTTGGTATTTGATGCATTTGGTATTTGATATATAAGTATAATGGCATTAGCCAAATTATTCAAGAGTAAGAGTATGGGAAATATAACCACTGATGAAAAGATACCGAAAACATCACCATTGGGATGTTTATTGGCACATTGGAGTGAATTACATGATGATTTACGTAAAAGTCAAATGATTGAATATTGTAATCATTGGTGGCCTTTGTATGTTTTGGAAGAGCAGGAAAAATGGCCAACAAATGGAACTTTAAGTTATAATACTATATTACAGTTAATGTTATTTTGTAGGAGAGAGGGTAAATGGAGTGAAGTGCCATATGTGGATCTGTTCTTTTATTTGAGGCAGAGAACGGATTGGCAAAAGGAATGCAAGTTAATTAGTCGAGACAATTTGGTGATGACATTAACTTCAGAAAATAAGAAAGCTGAGTTGTTGTTCAGCTTGTGATATTGGAAGGAGGTGCATTAGATGTACAGTACCAAAAGAAGATGAAATGGAACTAGAATTAGAAATAGCCCCACCAAGGGAGGAGCAGGATCTCTCTCCCTCACATTCATGGGAAAGGAGTATTGAGTCAGGGAGAATAATTTATTGGATAGTACTGAAAAACAGATGGTATTAAAAACTGGAAAAGCACAAGCAGAGGCAGCACTTATGAATGAAATGCTCTCTGGAACTTTGGAACAGAGTTTTCCTTCGGGAGATCCCCAGTGGGATCCAAATGACCCTGTACACAGGAGAAGGTTAACTCGATATCAAAAATGGGTATTGTATGGAGTAAAGCATGCAATGCCGAAAGCTTTGAATTGGTCTAAATTATATAAGATAAAAATGAATCTCCCTCTGTGTTTTTGGAAAAATTGAAGGAAACTGCTAAAAAATATACTGATTTGAAATTGGAAACAGAGGCAGAACAACAGCAATTGACTTTGATTTTTATGGGGCAGTCAGCAAAAATGATGACTTTAAATGAATGAAGGGGACCGGAGGGGAACCCAGTTGAACCTCTGGTTACAATTAAGCTGGGAAATGATAAAGTTGAATTTTTAGTTGATACGGGAGCAGTATATTCTGTTTTGAATACTTATAAAGGGAAATTGGGAAATAAAACAGCTAATATAATTGGAGCGACTGGGAAACAGGAAAATAGACCATTCTTTCAACCCCTTGATTTAAAATTTGGAAATAAAGCAATTACACATGAATTTTTGTATGTACCAGAATGTCCGATACCCCTGTTGGGTCGAGATTTGTTATCCAAATTGAATGCACAGATAGCTTTTGAGGAAGGAGAAATTCTTTTAAAGATACCAGAATCAAAGACAGGAGAAATACTGATGATACAGGAGAAGGTTAAGATTCAGGAGATGCCACAAGAAGTTGATAATGCTGTGATCCCTACAGTTTGGAACACAGAGATACCTGGAAAATCTAAAATGGCACAGCCTGTAAAAGTAGAACTGAAGGAAAATGTGAAACCAGTGAGATTAAAACAGTATCCAGTTAAACCTGAGGCTAGATTGAGAATCAAGAAATTAACTGATAAATTTTTGGAATATGGAATCTTAGAGGAGTGTGAATCTGAATATAATACTCCAATTTTACCAGTGAAAAAGCCATCAGGAGAATATAGATTAAAACAGGATCTGAGGGCGATAGATAGTGAAAGACATACATCCTGTAGTGGCCAATCCATATACACTTTTAACAGCTCTAGGGGAGAATCACCAGTGGTTTACAGTGCTTGATTTAAAAGATGCTTTCTTTTGTATACCCCTGGAAGAAGGAAGTCGAAAATTATTTGCTTTTGAGTGGGAAAATCCAAAAACAGGACGAAAAACACAATTGACATGGACAAGATTGCCGCAAGGATTCAAGAACAATCCAACAATTTTTGGGAGCCAATTAGCAAAAGAACTTGAGATGTGGAAACGAGATGGTCCCAAACCTGGACATTTGCTCCTACAGTATGTAGACGACATATTGATAACAACAGAGGAGAGACCAGCGTGTATAAAGGTAACAATTGATCTTTTAAACTTTTTGGGGTTAAGCGGATACAAAGTCTCTAGAACTAAGACCCAGATAGCAAAACAGACTGTGATATATCTGGGTTTTGAAATCTCACAAGGGCAAAGACAGTTGGGAACAGACCGCAAAGAAGCAATTTGCAGTATCCCGGAGCCGAGAAATACCCACGAATTGAGAACCTTCTTGGGAATGACTGGGTGGTGTCGGCTATGGATAATGAACTATGGTCTGTTGACTAAACCATTATATGAAGCTCTTAAAGGTCCACCATTTGAATGGGGTCCAGATCAGCAGAGAGCTTTCAAGAATCTAAAACAGACCCTGATGACAGCACCAACCCTGGGACTTCCGGATCTGACTAAAGACTTCCAGTTATTTGTACATGAGAAACAACACATTGCACTGGGAGTGCTGACTCAGAAGATGGGAAGTTGGAAGCGACCGGTTGGATATTTTTCCAAACAATTGGACTTTGTAAGTAAGGGCTAACCTGCTTGTTTGAGAGCAGTAGCAGCCACTGTGATGATAATACAGGAGGCTTGAAAATTGACTTTGAGAAGAATGATGGTGGTATATGTGCCACATATGGTGATATCAGTGCCGGAACAAAAGGGGGGCCATTGGCTATCCCCGAGCAGAATGATGAAATATCAGGTAATTTTAATGGAACAAGATAATGTGATTTTGAAAACCACTAACTTAACTAATCCTGTAGTTTTTCTGAGTTCTGTACAGGAAGAAGGACAACTGGAACATGATTGCCTGACAACCATTGAATATGTATATTCCAGTCAAGAGGATCTGACGGATGTACCGATGGACAATCCGGACTGGGAATTGTACACAGATGATAGCAGTTTCGTTGAAAATGGAATCCGCTATGCAGGATATGCGGTAACAACTGAAAAATCAGTTATAGAAGCCAATGCTTTGCCAAACACAGCTTCAGCTCAGAAGGCGGAATTAGTGGCTTTGACAAGGGCTCTAGAATTGAGTGAAGAAAAGAAAGTGAATATTTGGACTGATTCGAAATATGCATTTGGTGTGGTCCATGTCCATGGGATTTTATGGAAAGAAAGAGGATTATTATCCTCTCAGGGGTCCAACATTAAATATAAAGAAGAAGTTTTGCACTTACTACAAACAGTTCAGAAACCAACTACAGTAACAATCATGCACTGTAAAACACATCAATCAGGGAATACAAAAGAGATTATAGGGAACAGATTAGCAGATAAATCAGCTAGGGAAGCAGCCAAAAGGAATGCCTTACAAATGGCATTAATTCCTACAAAAACTATTACAATACCAAAGGAAAAACCTAAATATTCAGAAGAGGATGAGAAATTGGGGAAACTATTAAATGCAAGGAAAAATTTGAAAGGATGGTGAGTGACATCAAAAGGACAAGTAGTAATTCCACCATTTGTAATGAGGGAAATAATACAGACAAAACATAAGGAATGTCATTGGGGGGCAGAAGCATTAATAACTCTTTTGAAAAGACAAGTAGTATCAGTAAAAATGCTAGAAATAGCTAAAATGACAACTGTGAAATGTGAGATATGTTTAAAGAATAATCCAGTTGTAAAAAGGAAGGTTCAAATGAGAATGTTGAAATCAGGAATGGAACCAGGGGATTATTGGCAAATAGATTTTTCGGAGTTACCTCGACAGAATGGGTATCGATACATTCTGGTGGGGGTTGATACGTTTACAGGATGGCCAGAAGCCTTTCCCTGTCGGACCAATCAAGCAAAGGAGATCATTAAATGGTTATTACAAGAAATTATCCCGAGATTTGGAGTACCAATTGGAATCTCTTCTGATAGAGGTTCCCATTTTGTTGCAGAAGTGGTCCAGGGTGTTAGTAGAATTTTGGGAATTACATGGGACTTACACACACCTTGGAGACCACAATCTAGTGGGAAGGTGGAAAGAATGAATCAAACATTGAAAAGACAAATTAGTAAAATATGTCAGGAAACTAATTTGAAATGGCCTCAAGCACTCCCACTGACCCTTTTACGAATTCGGGTTCAGCCAAAGAGTGGGACATTAATCAGTCCCTATGAGCTATTATATGGTAAACCTTATGAATCTCTTGAACCAAATCTGAGCATACATTTAAAAGGAAAACAAGATGTATATAACTATCTGCTTTCTTTAGGAAAAACTTTAACTACACTTTGGAGTGTGGTTGTTTGGAACAGACCTCTGTCTTTGGAAAATCCAGTACATGATTTCCAACCAGGTGATTATGTCTATGTGAAGACATGGACTTTTGAACCTCTTCAGGAACGCTGGAAAGGACCCTTTCAAGTATTGTTGACTACTTTCACCGCTGTCAAGATTGCTGAATCAGATGCATGGATCCACTATACTCGGGTGAAGAAAGCTCCATCATCTTGGAAAGTTATATATATAGAGACCCTAGAACCTTAAAACTGACTTTGAAACATGCCTAATCTTCCATATAATTTTGAAATCTGGGGGAAATGCATTTTGATTTGGAAAATCATATTGGTGGGGGTCTGGTCTGAGATTGTGGCTGAACAACAAGTAACAGTGAACTATGGAGGTATTCTGGGATTGGGATGTAACTTTACTCAGATTCCAGAATTTGATCCTGACAAATTAGAAATTAGTTGGATGAGAGATAAAGGAAAAGGCAAGTATCTACCAGGACAAATTGAACTGAAGAAAAAGACAAGAAATAAGAAACAAACTGAACAATTAATTTACCTCCCAAAGAAAACTCAGGAAGAAAATTTGATGGTAGGATTGATTAAGGGATTTGCTAATTTCCAGAATGTGACACAAATTACTGCCTGTTTACCAATACCAAGGGCAGTTGGTGAATCCGTTCCATGGGGAATTTTGACAATGAATTTAACTAATTTAGAACATAGAAATGTGACTACCCACTGTGAACAAAGGCCAGTAGTTGGATGGCAAGAACAAGTGACAATTATCAAGAAGCAATGGAAGTCTCCAGGGAGCAGGGCAGATTGTGAAAAATTATTAAATTCTGTTTTTATTAAAGTTGGGAGATTTCATAATGTAGGATATTGTACTTATGATAAACAAGTTAAGAAAAATACAACTCGAATGATCATGGAATGGAAATGTGACAAGGCTAATCAGACGATGTTAGAAAGGACAATTAGTTGAGACTCTGTGTGGTCTATGACTATACTGTCTCAATTCCAATATATGGCTAAAGCTCCTTGGTGTTTTACTTAGGATGGAACCATTTTTACAACTTGGCCATCGGTAAATGACAAAGGGAGTACATTAAGAAAGAAGGAAAATTCAATACCTTGGTGGAAATGTGAGAAAATATACAATTGCAGTACTAAAGACATGGCAATCCAAAGAATTCCACCTTTAGCAGCAGCCGTGAAGTATGGCTGCTTGTGTAGAGGACTTAAAAATGATCTTCAATTGACTGAAACCTTTAAACCTAAAAGAGGAACAATATTTAGTTGCAGAAAAACTACTATTCAGAGTCCAGGACACTTAGTTTAGGCAATGAGTGATGAAACCTAGACAACCCACCTGCCTCTTGATGGGAAGGTAAAACAAATCACTTTGGGAATGCCAACATTATGCCCAATTTGGAAAAAGTCTCCTTTTAAAGGATCATTAGAAAATTTAAAATTGGAACGGGCAAAAAGATCAGAAATAGATGATGAATGGAATGAACCCTCCACTGGAATTAGAATTAGTTGAACCCTAGAATCTCTACTAACCCCTTTGACAATATATAGGAATCGAGACTGGCTGTACCAACTAACAGGACAAGTAGAGAAACTGACCAGTGTGACCAGAAAAGGATTTAAAGATCTAAATATACAATTACAGACCACTTCCAAAATGACTCTACAAAATAGAATGGCTTTAGATATGCTTTTACTCAAAGAACACGGAGTGTGTGGATATTTAAAAGACAGAATAGACCATTGTTGTATACACATTCCAAATGTAACTCAGGATGTAGAACATGATTTGGAATTATTGGGAAAGATTGAGAAAGACACTCAAGAGTTACAACAAGATATACAAGAGAGTTAGATAGACAAGATCTTTAAGGGATTAGGTTAAAATCTGAGTTCTTGGATCAAATCATTGATTAGTACAATATTAACCTTGTTGATAATTTTTGTAATGATCATTTTGATTTATTACTTTTTGAAAAGGCAAATTACTCGTAAAACTTCTTTTAATCGCATGATCATCCAAGCTGTTGCAAGACAGCAAGATGGACAAACAATCTCAGAGTTTCCTCCACCATATAGTAAGTGATTAGTAAAATGATAGTGAAAGTATTGAAATGATTTTCAAAACTTTCAAAGGGGGGAATGTTGAAAATATTTTGATAAAGAAATTAAAATCCAATTATATATATATAAGAGTTTGGTTTGATTAAGAAGTAGAAAATTGTGAAACATAGGTATGGGAGTGTTAAGTTTGAAATGTAGTCATAGGAACTTAGAAACTTTAGGAACTGTGTTATGTGTGACTATAGGAACCTTAGTATTGTTAAGTTTGAAATAAGCAAACCATAGAAACCTCACCAGGAAGATACTGGTCTTTCTATGTTTTGTTTCAAAAACTAAGGAAACCGTCATGGACACCAGTTTGCTGCTTGGAAACCCCCTTACCCTTCCCATCTCGTAGAGTTAAGTGAAATTGACCAATGATTGTTTTAACAAAGGAATATTAATAAGGTGGTATGATTAAAAGACCAATCATTGAAAAGGAATTAACATTTTGTTTGGAAATCTAGTGAATATGTATAACAGGTGTGTATTTAACTGTATTGTTAGACAAGACAGGTGCACACGATAGGTGGAGCGATCCCCCGTGTGCCCAGCGCTGCAATAAAGGAGTGCCTGCTTCTTAACTTCTCATTGCTGTTAAGGAGTTTTATTCCGGATTTCGGCAACAAAATGAATAGTCTTAGAAACAACGAGGCTTAAGGCCTAGTTCCCTTTACAGAGTTCATCATTAAGCAGAACTTGCACCACCACAGTTTGAGACATTAACTCTTTCAGTCTCTCACACTCCTGTAAAATGACAAATTCTCTGTGAGTAAGAAATGGGAAAGAATGGAAAGAGTAGAGAGTTCAAATAATACTATAGAAGCCAGCTGACTGAGTGGGAATGGTATAATACAAGGTTTTTAGACACAGTTGCCGAAAGGCTCATTATAATTCTGTCTGTATTTTTTCCTCTTTAAGATTGGTCTAGAAGTTTCCCAGTCCCACAACACCTGTGCTTATTGCCTCAAGCCTTTAAAAGACTGATTAACAAATAAGAAGTCAGTGCTAGCTTAAAGAAAAAAATTAAAACATGAGAAGTGTGGTATGTTTGCTATTCAAGGACTGTTTAGATTATGTGTACTCAAGGTAAAGCTTATCTAGTTTAAGATTCTGCTTACAATAGAGGATGCTTAAAGAGTCACAGACTTGCTAATTAAGGACCTACATCCTCCTTTGGCATTGAGAAACAGAGGGGGAAGCAAGAGAAACAAAGACCCTGGTGTCCTCAGATGATGCATGACCATAAAAGGACAAAAGAGAAGAGAATCATTAAGTTTGGAAAAGACCTCTAAGATCATCGACTCCGACCTTCAACCCAACACCACCATGCCCACTAAACCATGTCCTGAAGTGCCACATCTACGTGTTTTTTGAACAACTCCAGGGATGGTGACTCAACCACTTGCCTGGGCAGCCTGTTCCAATGTCTGACAACCCTTTCAGTAAAGACATTTTTCCTAATATGCAATCTAAACCTCCCCTGCCGCAACTTGAGGCCATTTCCTCTCATCCTATCTCCAGCCATGTGACAGAAGAGACCAGCACCCACCTCGCTACAACCTCCTTTCAGGTAGTTGTAGAGAGTGATAAGGTCTCCCCTCAGCCTCCTTTACTCCAGGCTAAACTACCCCAGTTCCCTCAGCCGCTCCTCATAAGACTTGTGCTCCAGGCCCTTCACCAGCTTTGTTGCCCTTCTCTGGACATGTTCCAGCAATGTCTTTCCTGTAGTGAGGGGCCCAAAACTGAACACAGTACTCGAGGTGCGGACTCACCAGTGCTGAGTACAGGGGGATGATCACTTCCCTGTTCCTGCTGGCCACACTATTTCTGATACAAGCCAGGATGCCGTTAGCCGCCTTGGCCACCTGGGCACACTGCTGGCTCATATTCAGCTGGCTGTCAACCAGCACCCCCAGGTCTTTCTCTGCTGGGCAGCTTTCCAGCCACTCTTCCCCAAGCCTGTAGCGCTGCATGGGGTTGCGGTGACCAAAGTGCAAGACCCGGCACTTGGCCTTGTTGAATCTCATACAATTGGCCTTGGCCCATCGATCCAGCCTGTCCAGATCCCTCTGTAGAGCCTTCCTACCCTCGAGCAGATCAACCCTCCCTCCCAACTTGGTGTCATCTGCAAACTTACTGAGCATGCACTTGATCCCCTCATCCAGATTATTGATAAAGACATTAAAGAGAACTGGCCCCAAAACTGAGCCCTGGGGAACACCACTTGTGACCCGCCGCCAACTGGATTTAACTCCATTCACCACAATTCTCTGGGCTTGGCCAGCCAGCCAGTTTTTTACCCAGCAGAGAGTACACCTGTCTAAGCCATGAGCCGCCAGCTTCTCAAGGAGTATGCCATGAGAGACAGTGTCAAAGGCCTTACTGAAGTCAAGGTAGACAACATCCACAGCCTTTCCCTCATCCACTAGGCGGGTCACCTGGTCATAGAAGGAGATCAGGTTGGTCAAGCAGGACCTGCCTTTTGTAAACCCATGCTGGCTGGGCCTGATCCCCTGGTTGTCCTGCACATGCCATGTGAGCGCACTCAAGATGAACTGATCCATAATCTTCCCCGGTACCGAGGTCAGGCTGACAGGCCTGTAGTTCCCCAGATCCTCCCTCCAACCCTTCTTGTAAAGGGGCGTCACATTGACAAGCCTCCAGTCCTCTGGGACCTCCCCTGTTGACCAGGACTGCTGATAAATGATGGAGAGTGTCTTGGCAAGCTCCTCTGCCGGCTCCCTCAGTACTCTTGGATGGGTCCCATAGACTTGTGAGTGTCCAGATGGTGTAGTTGTGGCAGTACATTCCCCGCCCCCATCCTGCCAGCAGGAAACAAAACTTCTCCAGGAAGGGAGAAGGGGAAGGAAACCCTGGAGGCTGCAGGTTGAAATTTGAACTGGTCAATCGAGATGCGCCAGGTACACCAAGGTGACCCTCCTAGCCAATAGAATTAAATGACCACAGGTCAGATTCAACAGGGGTATAAACGGGGTCCCGCCGGAGGACGTGTGGGAATCAGTCCTCCTCGGAGCAGTGGGTCTGCAGTCGGGGACTCCCCCTCGGGTCGGGGCACCGCCCGAGGTAACTCCTCGAGGGAGAGAGCCCTCAGCTTTTAGGTGAGTGATATGCGCATTTTGAGCCATCACTTTAAATCTTGGGGATTCTTAAGTCGGCCGTGTAGTATTAATTCTCTTTACATCATTGAGCCTGTGGTTTTATAAAATGTTACCGGACTTCTAACTAACTTTTGCTGAAGAATAAATCTGAGTTTTAACACCTGTTGGATTTGGTTAGTCGTGCCTCCGTAACATTTTAAATTGGCGTAGTCGGCAGGATGGTGTTAATAGAGGAATTATTATGGAGGCACGGCTGCAGCCCTTCTCCCCCAGGTCTGGACTGGGCGAAGGAGAAGTGGTCCGACCCGGCAGCGGTCGTGGAGAGAGTAGAACTATGCCGCAGAACTTGTCGAGAAGGCAGAGGCAGTGTGTGTGCCCTCCTGGGCGCCTGCTTGATTCAAGCACAGAACTGAAAGAGTGATTCTGCGAAAAGGCAAGGGGAAATAGATTATCTGAAGGTGGAATTGGAGGAAAGGGACGTGCGGCCCCTTATTGAAACAGAAGGGCACGCGGGTCCGCAAGGTGGGAGCCCCCGGAGCGCTGTTTGCACGGCCCCTTGGTCGGGACCCGAACTCGGCGAGTTGCAAGCTAAGTTTTCGCGCAAGCCGGGCGAAACCGAACCTGAGTATTTGTGGAGTTTCTCTAACAGGGGAGGATCGGATACTGTTGAGTGATGATGAAGCAAGAGGTTACTGGGGACCGGGAGTGTTTCTGAGGGCTGGACCGGCAAGTGATCAGTCGATAACGTCCCGAGTAGCTTACTGGGCTGGGGGTGTGGACCCCAAGGAGAGAGGAGAATCTGTTACTATCCGGGAAAAGGGACTGTCGGAGTTAACGGAGGGCAGCAGGAAGGTCCGCCCAGCCGGTTGTAAACCCCGCCCCGAGCGGTCTCGAACTCGGGGTCGGTCGGGTCGGAACTACGATCCCGGAAGGGACGATCTCTGGCGGAAGGCACCGGCACTGGGGGCAGCCCGAGCCGTGCTGCACGGGCAGTCCGCCGGCGGCATCCGGGGGTGGGATTGCTGGAGGGGAAAGCTAGAGACCAAAGGGAAGCGCCAGCAACCCCGCCCCCTCGGGAAGAGAAACGGGACCCTTTCGCGGCACTGCGAGAGGAACTGGAAGGGCTAAAAACTAGGAGCTGCGGTTTGGGGTTCAGGCCGCCCAATCCGCATGGTAAATACTTGCCAATGGTCTGCTGATAAAGAGCCTTATATATACATTCCTGTGGGTCCAAGACAAATAAGTTTGGAATTCTTAACTGATACATGAGCCCAAATTAGTGTTTTAAACGAATGACAAGCTAGTGAGCTGGGAATTAGGCCATCAAGAAAGGCTATAAACATTAGCGGAGTAACAGGGGCGACAGAAAAATGCCCCATAGCTCGAACTCAACTTTGGCTACTGGGGGAAAAAAGAATGACAGCTGTGGAGGTGGCTTTAAGCCCCTATGAGGGAATTATACTGGGATTTGATGTGCTGGCAGGCAGACAATGATATCTACCCAATGGTAGGGTGTGGAGCATTGGGGGCAGGGAGGCAGAGGCTATTCATGTGAGAACATTGCAGGTTGCTCCTGCACTACCCCAATCTAAGGTAACCCATGTCCTTCAATACCTACTTCCAGCCGTGGCCAAACGGGGCATTTCGGAAGTAATTAATGATCTGGAGAAAAGAGAGATCATCGGTTGCTGTGATGGGTTAACCCTGGCTGGACGCCAGGTGCCCACCAGAGCCGTTCTATCACTCCCCCTCCTTCTCAGCTGGACAGGGGAGAGAAAATATAACAAAGAGCTTGTGGGTCGAGATAAGGACAGGAGAGATCACTCACCAATTACCGTCACAGGCAAAACAGACTCAGTTTGGGGAAAATCAACTCAATTTATTACAAATCAACCGGAGTAGGGTAATGAGAAATAAAACCAAATCTCAGAACACCTTCCCTCCACCCCTCCCTTCTCCCCGGGCACAACTTCACTCCCGGATTCTCTACCAACCCCCCAGCGGCACAGGGGGACGGGGATGGGGTTTACGGTCAGTTCATCACACTTTATTTTCTGCCGCTTCATCCTCCTCAGGGGGAGGACTCATCACACTCTTCCCCTGCTCCAGCGTGGGGTCCCACCCACGGGAGACAGTCCTCCACGAACTTCTCCAACGTGGGTCCTTCCCACGGGCTGCAGTTCTTCACAAACTGCTCCAGCATGGGTCCTTTCCATGGTGTGCAGTCCTTCAGGCACAGACTGCTCCAGCGTGGGTCCCCCACGGGGTCACAAGTCCTGCCAGAAAACCTGCTCCGTGGGCTCCTCTCTCCACAGATCCGCAGGTCCTGCCAGGAGCCTGCTCCAGTGCGGGGTTCCCACGGGGTCACAGCCTCCTTCAGGAACCCACCTGCTCCGGCGTGGGGTCCTCCACGGGCTGCAGGTGGATATCTGCTCCACCGTGGACCTCCATGGGCTGCAGGGGGACAGCCTGCCTCACCATGGTCTTCACCACGGGCTGCAGGGGAATCTCTGCTCCGGCGCCTGGAGCATCTCCTCCCCCTCCTTCTTCACTGACCTTGGTGTCTGCAGGGTTGTTTCTCTCACATGTTCTCACTCCTCTCTCCGGCTGCCGATTACCGTCTGTCCCAACTTTTTTTTTTCCTTCTTAAAAATGTTATCACAGAGGCGTTACCACTACCACTGATTGGCTCGGCCTTGGCCGACGGCGGGTCCGTCTTAGAGCCGGCTGGTATGGGCTCTCTCGAACACAGGGGAAGCTTCCAGCAGCTTCTTACAGAAGCCACCCCTGTAACCCCCCCCTGCTACCAAAACCTTGCCACACAAAGCCAATACAGTTGCACACATTCTCCTCATAATTCTCCTGTTTGGCCAGTCTGTAAATCAGATGGAAGGTGGCAACTAACAATTGATTATAGAAGATTGAACAGTAATACCCCACCATTAATTTCTGCCGTCCCCAGTATTACCTCAGTGATTGCCCACCCTCTCTATGACTTGCTCCAAAAAAACAGAAAATGGGATTGGACTTCGCAACATACGGAAGCCCTTAACACTCTGAAAGATGAGCTTAAGGCTTATCAGAGACTAGGTCCATTGCACCCACGAGATCCTTTAAGGGTGGAATGGGGATTTGCTGAACATGCCTCGTACTGTGGCGTGTTTCAAAAGGGGCCACAGGGACCAGCTAGACCATTATTATTCTCCTCCACTGCATTCAAAGAAACGGAGCGACGATATTCAGATTGGGAGAAGGGGACTCTTTCCCTCACTAGAGCAGTTAAGGAGGCTGAAAAGCTGCGTACATCACAGGATGTTATAGTACAGGGTCCTTTCCCTCTCTTAAATTCAATCCTCAGTGAGTCACCTCCTCCGGAGGGAATAGCCCAAAAGGCCACAGTTAGGAAATGGTATGTATACCTAGAAGGGATAAGCCAATTGCTCCCACTAAAGGAGGGTCCGACTAAGGTTTTCAAACTACAGCAACCTGTAAACCCTGACCCAGCCTTGCTGGGTCAACCGTATAAACCTTCTCCGATTGAGGAGGCACCCGAATTCATGGCAGGCTCAGATGTGCAGGGAGTGTGGTTCACAGATGCATCTGCCTGTCAAGTGAGATCAAAATGGCAATATAAAGCAGTGGCATTGGAGATTGGTACTGGGAAGAAAGTCGAGGAAGAGGGTGAAGTAAGTGCACAAGTGGGAGAACTACAGGCTTTATTACTGGCCATAGAGAATGGTGCTACCATCGTCTATACTGACTCTTACGCAACCTTTAAGGGTGCTACAGAGTGGATATGTCAGTGGGAATCTAGTAAGTGGGAAGTAGGTCATGTGAAAGTGTGGAGGACAGAGGACTGGCAACGTCTCCTGGCAATAGGGAGGTCCTGACTTTTAAAGGTGGGATGGGTGAAGGGACATGCTTGGGATAGAACCCCAGCTGCGAAATGGAATCAGCAGGTGGACCACCTGGCCCAAATCAGAATGGTCACCAGTGAGAAGGAAGACTGGGACAGACTAGCAGAATGGTTGCATATCAAACGAAGCCACTCAGGGAAAGCAGATCTCTATTATGAATGCTGATCTTGGGGTTGGCCAGTGTCTATGAAAACCTGTGAAGCAATTCTTACAGCTTGCCCATAATGCCGAATAAGGCTTAAAGCTAATCACCCAAACCAAGCTCCGGCCTAGCATATCAGACAAGGCAAGGCTCTTTGGAGCACATGGCAGGTTGATTACATTGGTCTTCTGAGACCATCTCATGGGAGTGGAAAGACTCACCACATCAGTGCCCGGTGGATAATCCCAGACTTCTAACCATGTGACCCGGTTTTAAGACCGAGGCCTAGTTTGTGCTTTTTTACAGGACCAGGAAGGAACGAGTCATTCCAGTCCTTTTGCTGACAGTGATGACGGTGACAGGCGTGGATGGTGAAGATCTGGATGATAATGTTGTGGCAAAATGATGGACATCAATATATCGCGAGTCCTTGACCTCGCATGGGAGCAATGTAACAATTATAGTTGGAGGTTCAGATTGGATGGGGGAGGAGGTTATACTCATGTTGTTTATAGTTGGTCACCAGGTGCAGTAAATACTAGTTCAGTATGAAACACCAGATGTGACTATATCCTCCAACTAACCCATGGGATCACGGGGTGGAGTTGGAATGGTACTACGCTATGCCCTGAAATTCCATGGGGGCAACTGTGTATGGTACTCAAGGAACATCAGTAGAGCACCCTAGAACTGAGTTTACAGCTATCAACCTTAGCCAACGCTACATCTAACAATTTGGGGACTCAAACAATCGGTTATAACATATTGGTAAAATGACTATCAAAAATTGGGCTGTATTGGATTAGATGCCAAAGAAGGGAAGGGTATATGTAAAGTTTTGAACATGTCAATGGACAACTGCTGTGTTCACTCCAAATGTGTCAATGTGGCTTCAAGACTAAATCAATGAGCGAATACGGCAAGAGACTCGGAGGCAATTGCTTCTGCACCAGGGACCAACTGGTTGGGAAAAGTTTTGATATAAACGGATTTTTTTCTGTCACGGGGTGGGTGACCAGCCTTCTCTAATCTTTAATAATGCTTGTAGTTATGATTACTGTAATCTATATTGCAATAAGTTCTATCAAATGCTTGGTAGTGAAGCCTGTATTAACGGTTAAGTATACTCCTTTAAACTGTCCATACACTGGATATTCCTGTGTTCGATATTCCACTTTAGTTCTAGACCAGAAGGGAACGATGACCCACAATGAGCGTCAAACTCACCAAACTGCACCCCCTTTTAACTTTGGAGGCAAGAGGTGACTGTGCCACCACTCCAAAGAAACCAGTCGAATCATGACTGTGGTCACGGGGTGGATTGTGGCAGTACATCCCGCTCCCCCCATCCTGCCAGCAGGAAACAAAACTTCTCCAGGAAGGGAGAAGGGGAAGGAAACCCTGGAGGCTGCAGGTTGAAATTTGAACTGGTCAATCGAGATGCGCCAGGTACACCAAGGTGACCCTCCTAGCCAATAGAATTAAATGACCACAGGTCAGATTCAACAGGGGTATAAACGGGGTCCCGCCGGAGGACACGTGGGCATCAGTCCTTCTCAGAGCAGTGGGTCTGCAGTTGGGAACTCCCCCTTGGGCCGGGGCACCACCTGAGGTAACTCCTCGAGGGAGAGAGCCCTCAGCTTTTAGGTGAGTGATACGCGCGTTTTGAGCCATCACTTTAAATCTTGGGGATTCTTAAGTCGGCCGTGTAGTATTAATTCTCTTTACATCATTGAGCCTGTGGTTTTATTAGATGTTACCGGACTTCTAACTAACTTTTGCTGAAGAATAAATCTGAGTTTTAACACCTGTTGGATTTGGTTAGTCGTGCATCCGTAACAGTAGTAGATCACTAACTACTTCCTCCGGGATTATGGGGGGTATATTCTGCTCTCCATCCCTGACTTCCAGCTCAGGGGGCAGAGTACCCTGAGGATAACTGGTCTCACTATTAAAGACTGAGGCAAAGAAGGCATTAAGTACCTCAGCCTTTTCCTCATCTCTGGTGGAAATGTTCCCCTCTGCATCCAATAAAGGATAGATATACTCCTTGGCTCTCTTTTTGTTGTTAACATATTTGTAAAAACATTTTTTGTTGCCTCTTACGACAGTGGCCAGATTGAGTTCTAGATGAGCTTTTGCCTTTCTAATTTCCTCTCTGCATGACCTAACAAGATACCTGTACTCTTCCTGAGTTGCCTGCCCTTTCTTCCAGAGATGATAAACTCTCCTTTTTTCCCTGAGTCCCAGCAAAAGCTCCCTGTTCAGCCAGGCCGGTCATGTTCCCCAGTGGTTCGTCTTGCGGTGCATGGGAATAGCCTGGTCCTGAGCCATTAAGATTTCCTTCTTGAAGAATGTCCATCCCTTCTGGACCCCTTTGCCCTTCAGGACTGTCTCCCAGGGGACTCTCTCAACCAGTGCCTTGAAGAGGCCAAAGTTTGCCCTCCGGAAGTCCATAGTGGTGGTTTTGCTGACCCCCTTCCTTACCTCACCAAGAATCAAAAATTCTATCATTTCATGGTCGCTAAGCCCAAGACAGCCTCCGACCACCACATCTCCCACCAGTCCTTCTCTGTAAACAGTAGGTCTAGTGAGGCTCCTCCCGTGGTTGGCTCACCTACCAGCTGTGTCAGGAAGTTATCTTCCACACACTCCAGGAACCTCCTAGACTGCTTGCTCTCTGCTGTGTTGTATTTCCAGCAGATGTCTGGAAAGTTAAAGTCCCCCACGAGAACAAGGGCACACGATTCTGAGACTACTGCCAGCCGCTTGTAGAATGATTCATCTGTCTCTTCAACCTGGTCAGGTGGTCTATAACAGACTCCCAGCATGATATCTGCCTTGTTGGCCTTCCCCCTCATCCTTACCCATAAGCACTCGACCTTATCATCACAATTCTGTAGCTCTGTACAATCGAAACACTCCCTAACATAGAGAGCCACCCCACCACCTCTTCTTCCTTGCCTATTGTCGTGGTTTAACCCCAGCCAGCAACTAAACACCACGCAGCCGCTCACTCACTCCCCCTCACCCAGTGGGATGGGGGAGAAAATCGGGAAAAGAAGCAAAACCCGTGGGTTGAGATAAGAACGGTTTAATAGAACAGAAAAGAAGAAACTAATAATGATAATGATAACACCAATAAAATGACAACAGCAATAATGAAAGGATTGGAATGTACAAATGATGCGCAGTGCAATTGCTCACCACCCGCCGACCGACACCCAGCCAGTCCCCGAGCGGCGAATCCCTGCCCCCCCACTTCCCCGTTCCTATACTGGATGGGACGTCACATGGTATGGAATACCCTGTTGGCCAGTTTGGGTCAGGTGCCCTGGCTGTGTCCTGTGCCAACTTCCTGTGCCCCTCCAGCTTTCTCACTGGCTGGGCATGAGAAGCTGAAAAATCCTTGACATTAGTCTAAACACTACTGAGCAACAACTGAAAACATCAGTGTTATCAACATTCTTCGCTCTGAACTCAAAACATAGCACTGTACCAGCTACTAGGAAGACAGTTAACTCTATCCCAGCTGAAACCAGGACACCTATCCCTTCCGAAGAGCTTGTAGCCATCCATTGCAGCTCTCCAGTCATGGGAGTCATCCCACCATGTTTCTGTGATGGTGACTAAGTCATATCTATCCTGCTGCACGATGGCTTCCAGCTCCTGCTGTTTATTGCCCATGCTGCGTGCATTGGCATAGATGCACTTGAGCTGGCCTATCGATTCCATCCCCAACATTGGCATGCCTCCCCCAGGCTCATATCTGGTGAGCCTTAGTTTTATCCCCTTCCCCCTTCAAACCTAGTTTAAAGCCCTCTCTATGAGCCCCGCCAACTCATGAGCGAGGATTCTTTTCCCCCTTTGAGATAGCTGGACTCCATGTGTCACCAGCAGGCCCGGTGCCCTGTAAACCTCCCCATGATCAAAAAACCCAAAATTCCACCGATGGCACCAGCCTCTGAGCCACGTGTTAACCAGGTGTGTTATACTATCTTAGATTTAAGCCTTAGTTATTTTATATTTTAAATGCTTTCATCTGTTTCGGTCAGAATTTTCTCCATAATACCAGTTTCCTGTATCAATAGAAAAAGAAATATCTACAGCAGGAGCTGACATGCTCTCCTTTACATAGCAGCCACTGCCTATGAATTGAAAGAGTGCTTGTCTAGTCCAGTTCCAAATACACTTGTATCTCTGTATCAGAAGCCACTGTCACTTGTTGACCAGCTATACAGAATGGCTTCTGAGAATGATTGGATGTTGAGACAGATCAGCGTTCTCATCTTTACATACAGCCCCTTTAGTAGCTCATGGTGGACTCCTGTGCTGTGAAAATGCTTTTGAAATTGAGAAATAAAGTGCATTCTGAAAGCTGAAGCAATAGGCTTTGCATTCAGGCTAGCTAGGCCCAGAAAAAATGCCCAAATGATCCTGTCATATGGATGTGTTCTGGTGAAAGGATGGAAATCTTATTTGTGGAAGCACATTGTTCTTATGGCATGCATGACTCAAAGCTAAATTGTCAAGACTTTCCCCTCTGAATCAGAAAACCCAGGGAAGTGCTGGTAGAACAGTGCATCTCTAAAGAAAGCAGTATTTCTGTCATTTCAATTAATTGTTAGAGAGAAATTCACTTTGCCGATCAGATAGTTTTGCAGGTGGCAATTAGAGATCATGTGGTACTTATAGAAAAGGGCAGATCCTTGATGTTTTACACAGCTTTCTCTGTCCCAGTGAACAGGGGGGATCAGGGGGAATCTTACCAATGTGTCTAAATACCTGATGGGAGGGAATGAAGAAGAAGGAGCCAGACTCTTCTCAGTGGTGCCCATTGACAGGACAAGAGGCAATGGGCACAAATTGAAACACATGAAATTCCATCTGAACACAAGAAAACACTTTTTACTAACACCGTAAAACACTGGAACAGATTGCCCAGAGAGGTTGTGGAGTCTCCATCTGTGAAGATACTCAAAACCCAACTGGACATAGGCCTGGGCAACTTGCTGTAGCAGACCCCACTTGAGCAGGGGGCATGGACTAGTTTTGATCTCAGGAGGTCCCTTCCTGTCTTTAATGATTCTAACAGTGGCAGAGACTCAGGGTAGACTATTTTCAAGTGCATTGTTTCAAAAACCCCAAAGAAATAGAAAAGTATTTTTCATTTCACCAGCATTGACAAATAATGGCTGCTGTAAAATTCAGGATGTTTTTTCTCCACAGTTCAGTTCCATGTTATTATGAATTCTGTATCTTGCTGCCAATGTTACTCTGGATTCATGGTAACATGGCTTGAGGGTTTTTCTGTTTGGTTGGGTTTTAGTAAGCAAGATCTTCAATTATTTCTCATGCTAACAAAACTAGTAAAATACATTACTTTTTATTCTTTAAATTGCGTGAATGATCATTACTATGCCACAAACACAATGTCACTAAAACCAGTTTATAAGAAATAGGACAAATTTCTAGAAGGGAATCATATCCTGAAATGAAAATTAGGGAATATACTTCCTTGAAAAGGGAAATTCCATACAAATGCAAAATCATATTGAAAAAGCTACACTCTGAAGACATGTTGTCAAGGCAAGCAACATGATGGTTTGATGTTGAGAACACAGCAGGAAAGAGGGATCTGCTTTCACACTGCAGTGTGAAGAAAAAAATGACTAGTGTTTAATACTTAAGAGAGACAGGTACATAATACTGAAGTTTTCATGCAAGCAGAAGTATGAAACATCCAGTATAAGCTAACACCATGTTATTCAGAGAGAGACTTAAGGGCAAAATGAGTCTTATCCCTTAAGCTTGTATTTTTTCCTTCATTTTTCCTGTACCCTTAGTGTTTTTAGATATCCATGTAGGCTAGTGTTGTGGTTTAAGCCCAGCTGGTAACAAAGCATCACAAAACTGCTTGCTCACTCCTCCCCACCGGCCCCGATGGGATGAGGAGGAGAAAATATGAAGAAAAAGCTCATGGGTCGAGACAAGGACAGGGAGGGATCACTCACCACTTATGGTCACAGGCAAAAGACAGGCTCAACTTGGGGAAAAAACAAAATCAATTTAATTTACTACCAATCAAATCAAAACAAGGATAATGAGAAGTAAAACCAAACCTTAGAACACTTTCCCCCTACCCCTTCCTCCTTCCCAGCTCAACTCCACTCCTGGTTTTCTCTACCTCCTCCCCCTGAGCTGTGCAGGGGGATGGGAAATGGGGGTTGTGGTCAGTTCATCACACATTGTCTCTGCCTCCTTCCTCCTCAGGAGGAGGACTCCTCACTCTTCCCCTGCTCCACCGTGGGGTCCCTCTCACGGGCTGCAGTCCTTCACAAACTTCTCTGGCATGGGTCCTTTCCACAGGCCGATCTTCAGTCACACACTGCTCAAGTGCAGGCTTTCCCATGGAGTCACGGCCATCTTCGGGGGCATCCGCTCCACTGTTCACCTCCATGGGCTGCAGGGGGACAGCCTGCCATCTCACCACGGGCTGCAGGGGCATCGCTCCCTCTGGCGCACCTCCTCCCCCTCCTTCTTCACTGACCTTGGTATCTGCATAGGTGTTTCTCTCACATTCCAATCTCCTCCCCCACTGCAGGTTTCCCTTCTTAAATATGTTATCCCAGAGGCACTACCACCATCGCTGATTGGGTTGGCCTTGGTCAGAGGCAGGTCCAACTTGGAGCCGGCTGGCATTGGCTCTGTTAGACATAGGGGAAGGTTCTAGCAGCTTCTCACGGGAACCACCCCCGCAGCCCCTCCCCCGTTACCAAAAACCCCGCCACACAAATCCAAAACAGCTAGATAGAAATATTACTATCCTTTTTAGTCTAATGCTAATGTGTACTCTATGTATCATTTATGTAATAGGCAAAACTGAGTTTGGGAGACATTCCCGTGTATTATTTCAATGAAAAATCCCACATCTGAATAGCCAATCTGACGGTTTAGAAAATGACTACTCTGATAAATGCACTGCAGTGTTTACAAAAACGTGTTTTATTTCTCTCACACAGATTTAATCAGTATATTAGATTGTAATAGTGCAAAGTCCAATAAGAATTTAATGGCAAGAATTTGGAGCAAGCATGCTTTGGCATACATTTGTTATGCAGATCATCTAAAATTTTTAGTAGTTAAACCTTCAGGGTACCCGTGAGCATTACTCTTTTGCTTATAGAGCTTATTTTATACTTAGTTTTTTCCTCCTCCTCCCTCTATTGTGTTTTTCTCTTGGAGGTACACTATTTTCCAGAGAAACAATGATGTTATTGCCCTAGAGATTCATCTATGCATTGTAAATCAGTTCTAATGATGTTTAAAATGTTCACAGTGTTTTTTGATAAATCAAAGTTTCTGATAATTCTTTTGATGACACATGGTTATAGTATGCTCATTGTTACTAATAACAAACTAATTCCTCCCCATTGTATTAATATACATTTCTGGTATCTATATTGCATAACTATCAAGTTTAGATAAATTAGAAAATATAGTTTTGTGTCTGTGCATCTTTGCTTTGTTTAATTCCAAGTTTATTTAGCTAATTGGACAACATATGGCTCAGATTTTGGCTCCATTACAGCCTTGTCCATTTACAACACCAGCTGCCAGTATAACATTAATTCAGAAATATTGACAGGACAGAGCTACCGTAGGCTGTCTTAAACATTTTCTTCTTCAGGGAGCAGTAGAAGCTGAAGTGGAGAAGGCAGAGCACTCTCAGGAGCCTTGGTCATGAACAGACCATGGGCAGCTCTGCAAGGTGATCATGCAGAGGTTGGTCCATGGTGTAAGCTACAGAGCTGCGGGGAGCATCCTAGCAGTGTAGTCCATATGTCTGTTACAACTCACATGGTGTAACAACATGCATATTGGCTTTTCCTGTGTTAGGTTGACCCTGGCTGGGTGCCAGGTGCCCACCAAAGCCGCTCTATCACTTCCCCTCCTCAGCTGGATGGGGGGAGAAAATATAAATGTTGTGGTTTAACCCCAGCCAGCAACTAAGCGCCACACAGCCGCTCACTCACTCCCCCCCACCTAGTGGGATGGGGGACAAAATCGGGAAAAGAAGTAAAACTCGTGGGTTGAGATAAGAATGGTTTAAAAGAACAGAAAAGAAGAAACTAATAATGATAATAACACTAATAAAATGACAACAGTAATCATAAAAGGATTGGAATGTACAAATGATGCGCAGTGCAATTGCTCACCAACCACCGATCGACACCGAGCTAGTCCCCGAGCAGCAATACCCCGCCCCCACTCCCCCCAGTTCCTATACTAGATGTGACTTCACATGGTATGGAATACCCCATTGGCCAGTTTGGGTCAGGTGCCCTGGCTGTGTCCTGTGCCAACTTCCTGTGCCCCTCCAGCTTTCTCGCTGGCTGGGCATGAGAAGCTGAAAAATCCTTGACTTTAGAATAAACATTACTTAGCAACAACTGAAAACATCAGTGTTATCAACATTCTATTCATACTGAACTCAAAAACATAGCACTGTACCAGCTACTAGGAAGACAATTAACTCTAACCCAGCTGAAACCAGGACAATAACAAAAGGCTCGTGGGTCAAGATAAGGACAGTTTAATAAAGTGAAAGCAAAGGTCGCGTGTGAAAGCAAAGAAAAACAAATGATGTTATTCTCTACTTCCCATCAGCAGGCAATGTCTGGCCACTTCCTGGGAAGCAGGGCTTCAGTACGCGTAGTGGTTGCTCCGGAAGACAAAAATGCCCCCCTTCCATCTCCCTTTACTTAGCTTTTATAGCTGAGCTGACGTCATATGGTATGGAATATCTGTTTGGTTAGTTTAGGTCAGCTGTCCTGGCTATGTCCCCTCCCAAGATCTTGCCCTGCCTCAGCCTGCCATTGAGGGGGGGGCAAAAATGTTGGAGAAACAGCCTTGATGCTGTGCCAGCACTGCTCAGCAGTAGCCAAAACACTGGTGTGTTATCAACACCTTTCTAGCTACTGATGCAGAGCACAGCACTATGAGGGCTGCTATGGGGAGAATTAACTCCATCTCAGCCAGACCCAATACATTTCCTCAGGATGAGCTGACCTTCTGTTGTACCTCCTCAGTGTAATACCGATTTTGTCAGGTATTACAGTTCCCTCCTTGGATGCAATGGAAAGATTCTCACTGACTTCGGTGGGCTTTGGGACAGTCTGTGATTAGCTGATGAACATCTTCAAAAGATCACCATAGACATATGTATCTAATTTTATATTTTAGAACTGTGATCTTTCAGCTATGCTGCAGTTAAAAAGACCTATCAATTAAAAAAATAAAACCATTTCTTTATACAATAAACAGCAGCTGACGCAAACTACCAAGTAGGGTTTTTTTAATCACCATATAAATAGAAGTTCTTAGAACACTAAACACATGCCAAACTTCATCAAAGTCATTGGGAGTTTGGGACATAGAAGGAATGCTGTCTTGTGACACGCTCTCTCTGATGTGCTTCAGATGCAAAAAAACACCCCCACACCCACTGGACACTGTTGCAATAACATGCCTGTAAGGAAAAGCAAAAGGGCACTCACTCGCCTTTTGGGATAACTTTTGTAAATTGGCCCTGAAAGATGTTTCAGAAATTATATCTGCAAGACTCAACTGCATGACTAAAGCCTACGTAGTTTGGACCCTTAAGGGCATCATATAAGACTAGTCACAGTTATACTGTTAACACATGCTCCAACCACATGCACACATGCTGCATTGTCTAAATGTTAAGGCCGTGACAGCTTTTGCTCTTTGCCATACTTGTGGGTATGTTCAGGGCAATGACACAGAACAGTCTGAGCTATTAAAAGTTCTGCTGCACACTTCCTTCTGCTGGTGTGAGTGTGACTAACCATGAAATGGGACAGAAATCACACACAGGCTCACAGCTCAGTGCTATAAGATGGAAAAAAAAGATTCTTTTGAGTACTTGAATCTTATGAGGTTTTCCATTAAGTTTGGGGGGGGTAAGTATCCAAGTATTAGGCCTGATCCTGCTGCTTACACCTCCTTAGAGTTAAATCCTGTTCATCCTGTATTTGTGAGTTTCCACACATTCCACCAAATTTCAGTAGCATTACATTTACCTAAATCTGCAGTAAGGAAGATCAGAATCAAAACATATAATACCAGAATAACTGAAATAGCCCCATGTTGAAATATGTAGGAACAAAGTGTTGTCCTGGTAGATCAACAAAAGGTCCTGAGTTAGTTGCAATAGTTTTAGTAGTTGTTCTGATCCCTAAGTGGTCACAAACTCTCATGCTATTGGACTGTACAAACAGCTATGGCTAAGAATAATGGTAGCAAATAGAGGTGGGAAAGGTGCTTGTGCTGAAGGGAACAGCAAGAAAAATCCCCTTTTTACAATATCTTCCTTCATTTTATGGAAGAAGAACCACATGTACCTACAAATTGCAGACAAAGTTTAGAAAAATCATAACCAGCAGAGAGGATGGAGGTGAGCATAGAACATGGTGGAAGTAGGAACATGGGCTGTGAAGCAGCTGTTGCTTTGCCACACCTTCTCTTTGATTTGGATGCTTCTTACAAGCTGGATCTTCTTCAAAAGGTCACAGCTTACCTCTTGTGCTCTCTGCTTTCTGCCATAAGGCTCATATTCAGTGGTTCCCCACAAAGGCAATTTGTGTATTCTTACCAGTGGAATGTTTTCCCATGAGTAGGCATAGCCCTAACATGGACTCAGTTTAGTGACTGGGCCCTCTCAAGAACATAGCAAGTCATAGTGTTGCCGAAATCCGGAATAAAACTCCTTAACAGCAATGAGAAGTTAAGCAGCAGGTACTCCTTTATTGCAGCGTTGGGCACACGGGGGATCGCTCCACCTATCGTGTGCACCTGTCTTGTCTAACGATACAGTTAAATACACACCTGTTATACATATTCATTAAGTTTCTGGGAAATGTTATACATAATCATCAACTTTCCAGTAAATCATTAGCATATGTATATGTCTCTTCACGCAGGCGCAGCAAAGGTCTCTGGTGGTCTTCAGAAGCCCTCTGGTGGTCTTTCATAGTCTTCCTCACTTGTCCGCTTCTTGACCTCCTTTAGCTGATTCTGCGCAGTATGATTCTCATCACTATCTATATTAGTTTGCATAAAAATGTATACTATGTTCTCTTTTGAAATCTAACCTTTTCAATGATTGGTCTTTCAGTTATCAAGATGGGAAAGGTAGGGAGTTTCCAAGAACCAAATCTTCTTGGCTTCTTAAAAGAAAATATAAGCCAACGATAATCAGCTAAAAGTACAGTACTACACATTCTTTAAGTTCTTTATCTACTATAGTCACACACTATAACTTTATATTCCTAAGATTTTAGCTGTAATCAGATTTGATTTCTTTTAAAATGTAACAATAGTGTAGTGATTTGCTCCACATTGAGACTATGATTCTGCTTCTGGCTCTGTCATTGGGGTCTTGGGTAAGTTGGGACTAGTTATTTCATCTCCTCGTGCTTTCCTTTCCCAATCTCTCAAAAGGGGGTGGGGGGGGGAAACACAGAGGTGAGCTCCAATGATAAAAAACCCTAGGTTGAGGGTGAAGCCTTGAACTTATTGTTATTTGAGGTTTTATTATTAATGTTATTCAGCAAAATCACTGAATTCTGTCACTACTGATCCTGGGTTGATTGTGTGCACACACACATTTCATACAGATATTTGTTTGTAAATATCTAAAATTTGCGATTACCTCTAATTGCTAATTTGAGACTTTTTTCACTAATGCTTCTTATGAATAGTCATGTAAAGCACTTCCAAAATATCTAAAAGTATCTACAGTGAGTTTGTTTATAAAAACAGAGTGTATGTGTACATTTTCAATGTACACACCCAAGTATGATTGTTACTTCTAATCACTATAATTCAAAAAGGTTATTTCCTAGTTCAGTGCAACGTGCTATTTTCTTTTTTAATTTAAATGAAACTTTTATCAATATTGCAATTTCCTATTAGTAAATAGAAGACAAAAGCTAGCTGCATGTATATAAACAGAGATCTGATGTGTAGCATATGACACCAGAAGCAATACCTAATCTGCCAGCCTTTTTCTTTTTTCTTTTTTTTTTAAGCAAAAACAAGGCAATGCCTTTCTTTGTTTTTCAGCTCTACAGCAAACTTGTCGTTGGATATTTTTTTCCTGTGTGCCTCTTTGGTGCATATATATATATATGTATCTATATTGATATATATGGTAGGTTAAAACTGACTCCCAAGCATGTCACCTGTTTAGAAATTATTTTTGCCTTAAAATAGCACAGATAGCGAGGAATTCCACTGGAGCATTCTAAAAGGAAATCTGATTTTTCAGTTTGGGAGAAATGGCTGCTAATTATTAACTACCATTTTCATTTTTCTACAGCAGAAATGCACATTTTCCCCAACCATAAAATTTTCTCATAATAGAAATGAGCCAGTCCCCAAGGGTGTGTTTATCAAAAGATAATCTCACCCCAATCTGATTAAAGGCATAAGGCTCATGCCTCAAAATGCTCCAGGGTGTGATTAGCTTATGATAACCATATCCTGTATCATGTCTTATTGATTAACTAATAAAGCTTCAGCATTATTAGTCAGAGGAGGAACTAAGATATCAGCAAGAGATCTGATTCTAGAATGGGAAAGATTCTTTGAAACTCTCAAAATAACTTCTCTTGTTCTGATTATAGCATCTCTGAAATTATAGGGTCACCAGATGCCAGTTTTTGTTTCTTATTGATGATTATATCAATGGTATATTAAAACTGAACCATACACAAGTATATACTTATGTAAAGACACATTTACACTAAACTGTTTACTCTGCATTTATACTGCAAATTTAGGTTGCAAAGCAAAATAGAATTATGTTCTCTGGAGAGTATATTGTAGTCCAGACACTGAGCACTTCATTCACGGCAGCTCTAGGTTTTGTGTATGGTTATGGTGTGGAGGGCTCTCCCTTCCACTAGGGGATCGCTTCCTCCATGCCCACACGCTGTATATGAAAAGGCACAATAAAACCAGCCCTACCAGCCTGTGGTGGGTTGACCCTGGCTGGATGCCAGGTGCCCACCAAAGCCATTCTATCACTCCCCCCTCCTCAGCTGGACAGGGGAGAGAAAATATAACAAAGGGCTCATGGGTCGAGATAAGGACAGGGAGAGATCACTCACCAATTACCATCACGGGCAAAACAGACTCAACTTGGGGAAAATTAACTTAATTTATTGCCAGTCAAATCAGAGTAGGGTAATGAGAAATAAGAACAAATCTTAAAACACCTTCCCCCCACTCCTGCCTTCTTCCTGGGCACAGCGTCACTCCCGAATTCTCTACCTCCTCCCCACCAGCAGCGGCGCAGGGGGACGGGGAATGGGGGTTGCGGTCGGTTCATCACATGTTGTCTGTGCCGCTCCTTCCTCCTCAGGGGGAGGACTCCCCACTCTTCCTCCACTCCAGCGTGGGGTCCCTCCCACAGGAGACAGTCCTCCATGAACTTCTCCAACGTGGGTCCTTCCCACGGGATGCAGTTCTTCATAAACAGCTCCAGCATGGGTCCCTTCCATGGGGTGCAGTCCTTCAGGAACAGACTGCTCCAGCGTGGGTCCCCCATGGGGTCACAAGTCCTGCCAGAAAACCTGCTCCAGCGTGGGCTCCTCTCTCCATGGATCCACAGGTCCTGCCAGGAGCCTGTTCCAGTGCGGCCTTCCCACGGGGTCACAGCCTCCTTCGGGAACCCACCTGCTCTGGCATGGGGTCCTCCACGGGCTGCAGGTGGATATCTGCTCCACCGTGGACCTCCATGGGCTGCAGGGGGACAGCCTGCCTCACCATGGTCTTCACCACGGGCTGCAGGGGAATCTCTGCTCTGGCACCTAGAGCATCTCCTCCCCTCCTTCTTCACTGACCTTGGTGTCTGCAGACTTGTTTCTCATGTGTTCTCACTGCTCTCTCTGGCTGCAGTTTCTGTGTCGCAGCAACTTTTTTCCTTTTTTCCCCTTCTTAAATATGTTATCACAGAGGCGCTACCACCATCGCTGATGGGCTTGGCCTTGGCCAGTGGTGGGTCCGTCTTAGAGCTGGCTGGCATTGGCTCTGTTGGACTGTTGTGTCCCAAAATTGAAGTGATTCAGGTTCATGGATTTCCTTTGTCAGAATTAAGGTGAAACAACACCAGGGGAGTTCAAAAAACAATCAACATTTATTCAGCCAAGCTAACCTTGCCCAAGTACAAGTGAACTTATCAATATGAACCTTGCATCATGTCATTAAGCCTTAGTTTGAAAAGAGAAGGGAGGTGTAGAAAAAGAAGTGGAAAAAAGGAACAAGAAACTGTTTCAGAAGGAGAGCCCTCCCGTTGAGTCACGAGGTTCAGAGCTGTATTGGCTTTGTGTGGCAAGGTTTTGGTAGTGGGGGGGGGGGGAGTTACAGGGGTGGCTTCTGTAAGAAGCTGCTGGAAGCTTCCCCTGTGTTCAAGAGAGCCAATACCAGCTGGCTCTAAGACGGACCCGCCGCCGGCCAAGGCCGAGCCAATCAGCGATAGTGGTAATGCCTCTGTGATAACATTTTTAAGAAGGGAAAAAAAGTTGGGACAGACAGAAAATGGCAGCCGGAGAGAGGAGTGAGAACATGTAAGGGAAACAACCCTGCAGACACCAAGGTCAGTGAAGAAGGAGGGGGAGGAGATGCTCCAGGCGCCGGAGCAGAGATTCCCCTGCAGCCCGTGGTGAAGACCATGGTGAGGCAGGCTGTCCCCCTGCAGTCCATGGAGGTCCACGGTGGAGCAGATATCCACCTGCAGCCCGTGGAGGACCCCACGCCGGAGCAGGTGGGTTCCCGAAGGAGGCTGTGACCCCGTGGGAACCCCGCGCTGGAGCAGGCTCCTGGCAGGACCTGCGGATCTGTGGAGAGAGGAGCCCACGTTGGAGCAGGTTTTCTGGCAGGACTTGTGACCCTGTGGGGGACCCATGCTGGAGCAGTGTGCTCCTGAAGGACTGCACGCCGTGGAAAGGACCCATGCTGGAGCAGTTCGTGAAGAACTGCAGCCCGTGGGAAGGACCCACGTTGGAGGAGTTCGTGGAGGACTGTCTCCCGTGGGTGGGACCCCATGCTGGAGCAGGGGAAGAGTGTGATGAGTCCTCCCCCTGAGGAGGATGAAGCGGCAGAAAATAACGTGTGATGAACTGACCGTAAACCCCATTCCCTGTCCCCCTGTGCCGCTGGGGGTGGTTGGTAGAGAATCCGGGAGTGAAGCTGTGCCCGGGAAGAAGGGAGGGGTGGAGGGAAGGTGTTCTGAGATTTGGTTTTATTTCTCATTACCCTACTCTGGTTGATTTGTAATAAATTGAGTTAATTTTCCCCAAACTGAGTCTGTTTTGCCTGTGACGGTAATTGGTGAGTGATCTCTCCTGTCCTTATCTCGACCCACAAGCTCTTTGTTATATTTTCTCTCCCCTGTCCAGCTGAGAAGGAGGGGGAGTGATAGAATGGCTTTGGTGGGCACCTGGTGTCCAGCCAGGGTCAACCCACCACAAGAACGGACCCCCTTGCCTTCCGGACTCCTGAAAGAAGAGCCCAGGGGTGGCTAGATCTACTCCTAGTCCCAGACTTGGTCAACGGTTTATGTTTAAACGGATGAGGTGTAGGGACTGTGGAAAAGAGAGGGAAAGAAAAGAGAGAGAGAGAAAGAAAGAAAGAAAAAGAGAGAGAAGAAAAGGGTTTCACTAGTCCTGGGTCCAGCATTGGTCCAGCCAGCCTAGAGATCCAGTTCCGGAGGCCGCGCGATGAGAACTCGTCTTCCCTTCTTTTGTAGTTGGTGGTCTCGACATGCGCAGTTCACGTTCCCAGGGTTCTCTGGAATCAGTCGGTGGGCTTGGGGGGTCATTGGGGAGTTGCCTCTCTCTCCCTGCAGGCATGACCGCTTAAGATAGAAGTGCAGTCCCATCCTCCGTGGGGCCATCTCCTCCAGGCGCATACGCTGTGCTCCTTCTCCTGGTCACTTAAGATAAGGAATTGCAGCTTTGGAGAAGTATGGTCCCACCCTCCATGGGGCCCTTTCCTCCAGCCACATTTTCTTGTTCACACAACTCCAGTGCTTTTACAGAGGCTGTCTTCTCCACCAAAGTTCTTTTCTTTAACAAATGTTTGAGACATTGACTATAATTTGTCAGACCATCACACGGACATAGGGGAAGCTTCTAGCAGCTTCTCACATAAGCCACCCCTGTAGCCCCCCCCACTACCAAAACCTTGCCTCGCAAACCCAACACATAGCCCTTGGGCTCCTGAGTCTCCCAGTCTGAGTCATCCAGAGCTACATGCTTAGTAGAGGTGTTTATCCCTTAAATCTCCTAAACAGTAGCACAAAGAGGCCTTAAACCAGTGCTGGAGCTTTAACTACAAAGCCATGCCCTGCT
The DNA here is from genome assembly GCF_026419915.1 of Harpia harpyja. Classification (NCBI taxonomy): domain Eukaryota; kingdom Metazoa; phylum Chordata; class Aves; order Accipitriformes; family Accipitridae; genus Harpia; species Harpia harpyja. Next base: position 19,329,390 of record NC_068968.1, on the reverse strand, counting down.
CTCGGCAGTGTAGTTTGTTCTGTATAAAAAACTACTTAATGATGTGGGACTTGCTTGAACAGGCAATCTGAAGGCTAATGTCACAGCCAGCAGATTCTGATCTCCTCTGCATCAGTGAAAAGCTGGAATTATTTCACTGACTTTAGTGGTGCAAAACCAGGTTAATATATACATCTAAGAAGAAAATATGGCTGGTATATGCAAAAAGACCCTCACTAGGAATTCCCTTGCAGTGCAACTTCTACATATTGATGGCAAAGGAGGCAATATGTCCCCCTCTGTTAGAGTTAAATGCTTTTTTGGAAACAAAAGGCAATATTTACATCTGTATTGCAATCTCATCTTTAGATGAAAATCTAAAATGATGAAACATTTGATCAAACCTTTCATGTAGGGATGTGCAGCTTACACCTAACAAAGGGATCCTTATACAGCAGTGCAATCCACACCACAGTAAATCCACTGTAATGAATTCTTTGGAAAATTTATTATGTCTGTTATGTTGCCATCCACTCCGTTAATGGAGAATGTTAATTTCTGGAACTAGCTGGAGAGCTGTCATCCTGCCCTTTCATGCTGCATGGCAAAAATAGCTTGCTGTTCCTGCTGCCAGCACAGCTCCCTTTTGGCTAGTCACAGAGGGAATGTGGGTATAGATCAGGCTCTGGAGACCACAGGCATTTTCAGTATCATGTTACCTACAACTTCCCAAAGCAGGTTCACATGACTAGTAGCCAAAAAAAGATTGTTTTCCTTCAGCATTCTCACAGATGCTTCCACCACTGTGGCAGTGCTGCCATTTTTAATTGGGAATTGCTAAAAATCTCTGGAAGAGACAAGGTGTTAAGACTGGAACCTGTCTCTATTCAAAATTTCTTTCAGAAGGTGAGTGATGTTATCCTAAGGCATGCACCCATAAGAGGAAGGATAAATCACCTTCTGGAGTGTCTGTCTCTTCCCATTGACAATAGGGAGAGAGACAAGATGACTAGTTTGGATAGGATGCCTAGTTTTTATACAGACAGGTGAGGTGAGGGGATTCCTGCCTTTATTATAACCAAGTCTTAACTGGAACTTGGGTTATTAGTATACAGTCTTCACTGTTGCACCTCCTTTCCTGATCCATGTAGTAAATGCTGCTTTGCCAGGCTGCACACTGTGGAGCTCTGAGCAGCAGGGCTGCCTATCTTCTGCACCTAAGGTTTAGTGCAAGATGCCAGGCTTGCTCTCAAGTCTCATCTTTCCCTGTACAATGGTTCTCCTGAAGAGAAACATACAGTTCCTGCCAAAGACACATCCTAGTGAGGAAATCTTCCCCCTTCAATGGTACTTTTCTGTTCCATTGTTAATTGCTGTGAATAGAGTTCATCCCAAATCATAATACATATTCTTCTTGTCTTGAATAGGTTACAGTCCAGGTGACAGAAAGGGAAGAGGCAGGGCAGATTTAGAAGCCCAGAAAGCAAAATGCACCCACAAAGTGGTCTTATTTTAAATGTAAAGATATTTTATCACTCTCTTGCACCTTCCTATGACAATTACAACTTTGTTTTTCTATGGTGTTCATAAAGTATTTTTGCAAAAGTATTTCTGGTTTTGTCCATACATTTGTAGTGGAAAATGTCATGTTCTCTATGTATATACCTATGTACTGTGGGCTTAATCTTGTTCCAAGAATTATTTTTTTTTTCTTTTTCAGAAAGAGAGAAAACAAATGGTCACCCTGATCATCAAAATACAGTCAGTATCTTTCCATTCCCTGAAACATCCTAGAATGAAAAGCACATCTGCACATCTTCAGGACAGGGCAAATGGGTGACTACTAAAGCAAAAGACTCCCATGCTCCTCACTGTACATCACACTTTCTACTCATCTTAAGCAAAAGCCCACTGTCTGAAGTACATGTAGTAAGCACTCCTGCTCCCTTCAATGAGATGGGCAAGGAACCTGACTTGCACTTGAAGAGCTTTGTAACAGTCCCAAAGCCCTTTTGAAATTTAAGAACTGATCATCTGTTTCTAACAGAATTACTTTACATGCAGAAAAATTTTAGTCAAATATAAAATCTCCACTCCTTCAAAATCTGAGGCATATCATTATGAATGAAAAAAGTCTTGGGGCACTCCTTGTCAAATTCAGGATTACATTCAATGGCTGGGCTATTTTTTTCCAAGCTGGTCACAGATATACAAGACAAAGGAGATGCTTTGAGAATGTCAATTTGCCTTCCTTTCTCTGCATATGACTTCTCTCCCTCTGGTCTTGTTGCTTAATTGCCCTTGCCCTCACTGTGGGTTCCTGTGTGGTATCTGCCACAGCAAGGCTCTCCAGATGTGAGCAGTGAGGAGTTGTGACCAGTACGCCCTGCTCCCGACCCCTGCTAATGTGGTTAGCATAACTAACGCCATTTTATGAGGCAAGCAGCCATTCTCTATGACCAAGTGGGTCATGTATTCATTCCCTTTCACTCATTATCAGGCCCTGAAGGTCCTGTGAACCAAGTAGACAAACCAAACAGATTTCTTCTTCCTCTCCCTTCTGGCCTCAAGATTCCTGGGCGCCAGGCCAATTACTCCCTTCCTTACTGGCCTTGAAGGTCCTAGGCACCCAGCCAAACAGGTGTTGTTGATGACCCTGTCACAGAACAGGGAAGCATAACAGCATACAGAGCACTGTCTATAAAATCAAGCAGTTACAAGTCCTAAGTGGGGAACTTGGACCAGAGCTGCTGCTGGACAGTGAGACCTGTGACCCCCTGGTGGCCAGGGATGCCTCCACCATCATCTGCTTCCTCTGAGGACTGACTCGTATTTTTTTATATGATTTTTTGAGTCTAGATTATGATTGTTATATTGATACAGCAAACCATGTATTAAGATTTGACCTGATCTGCAGAGGGTCCAGGTGATTAGAAGTCATAAGTTAAGTTAGGGTCTAGGTGATTAGAAATAATACGTTAAGTTGTATTATAAATTCTGTATTACGTTGCTTATAGATAGTATACTATATTGATTCTGCTTGTAGAAATCCTGTGCCATTCTAATCATAAATTCTGTGCTATACTAATCATAATATCCTGTTAAGAAAATAAAGCTTTAATTGTAACTACGATTTAGTGCCATCATCATTCTGCCAAGGATCCCTAAAAGAACCTGTCTGTCCCCTTAATGTCGGGTGACAGGAATTCAGAACCCTGTGCAGCCTGTGGAGCGTTTCTAGTAGCTACATAAGATTACTGATCTTCTAGCCCCCTTCATCATCAGCAACCAAAAATGTCATTTCAATGAGCCAAGGATAATACATCTGAACCATGGTGATGCCCTAGAACAAGCCATTCTACATTATCATGAGCCTAAATGTGTGTGTGCGTACAATCTTCAGAAACTGGTAATACCTCCTTTAAACTTCAAATTTCCCTGACTTCTTGACCAATTTTCCCAAAATCTTAACAATATTTTAAGCATCTTGGAATAGCAGAGCATATAAACAGACTTTAATTTTCTGCATAATAATTTAAAAAAATTAAGCATTTCATTAAATCTTTGTATAAAATAAAGACATAAAAGATGTTATGTTTGGAAAATATTAATCCAGGAATTCATATATAGTTTGTTGCTCATTTAAATGTAAGAGCATGCAGTTAATCATGAGGGAGGATTTATTGGTTTTTTGTTAGCATTATCCTAGGCAATGTATTGGGTTTGGTACATGGCTACAATTACAGAGGCACTGCTGTAATGAAGGGTTAAAAGTCAGTATCCCACTGTCCTGGTTTCAGCTGGGATAGAGTTAATTGTCTTCCTAGTAGCTGGTACAGTGCTATGTTTTGAGTTCAGTATGAGAAGAATGTTGATAACACTGATGTTTTCAGTTGTTGCTAAGTAGTGTTTAGTCTCAAGTCAAGGATTTTTCAGCTTCTCAAGCCCAGCCAGCAAGAAAGCTGGAGGGGCACAAGAAGTTGGCACAGGACACAGCCAGGGCACCTGACCCAAAGTGGCTAACGGGGTATTCCATACCATGTGACGCCACATCTAGTGTATAAACTGGGGGGAGTGGGGGGCGGGGTATTGCCGCTCAGGGAGTAGCTGGGTGTCAGTCGGTGGGTGGTGAGCAATTGCACTGCACATCATTTGTATATTCCAATCCTTTTATTACTGTTGTCATTTTATTAGTATTATCATTATCATTAGTTTCTTCTTTTCTGTTTTATTAAACCATTCTTATCTCAACCCATGAGTTTAACTTCTTTTCCCGATTTTCTCCCCCATCCCACTGGGTGGGGGGGGAGTGAGTGAGCAGCTGTGTGGTGCTTAGTTGCTGGCTGGGGTTAAACCATGACACCCACTATTCCCAAATGGTTCATTATTCCACAGGTAGTTTCACTGATTTCAATAGGAAAACTTGCACAGTAAATATTCTTCAGTCTCAGAAAAGGAATGAGAGCCTGGTCCTGTGCCATTTGGGACACAGTTTTGTTCACTGGAAGTTGGAGAGTAGTTTTAAAAAATATATGTCTTATTTTCATCCCTGCAACAGGAAATGCAACTACCTAAATAGACACATAAAAAGGCATCCCATGGAGTTAAGCGTAATGCCTAAAAGCAGTAATGCAAGAGAAATGATACTTTAAATGCTGTACAGTGCTATTTTAAGCAGAGGTTTTGGGCAGATATTAATTTTTTGTAAAGACCACAAAAGTGTTGTTATTGTTGGATAAAAATAACAGCTGCAAGGGAGGCTGACATTCTTTCTGAGATAACAAAGGAAAGACTTTGCATGAGGATTTGTGTCAGCTTTAACAACTAAATTGTGCTCTCAGCTCAGTGGGCAGAATTGCCACTGAAGTCATTGTGTGACCACATTAGGCCATGCCCAAGGGAAGAATTTGTCCCAAATGAATGACCAGATCCAGTGCTGAGGGCCAGCAGCCAGTGAATAAATTGTCCTTTCATTGAAGCCCTCCAGAAAGTGAAGGGGCTCATCTCTAAGTCTGTGTGCTCTGACAGAAAAGGGGAGCAAGAAGGATTGAAGCCATGTCAGTCCTCTACCCTGGCTGACAGTGCAGCCCAGCAAACTTTGGTGCTAGCACAAATGATGAGGGAGTACATTGCAGCACAAGGCTGAGTACCTACACTTCTCCTGAAGAAGTGGAATACACCTGAATGCCATTTTTAGAGTGCAGATGATTGTTTTTGCTACTGCTCAGAAAATTAGTAATATCTCTAATTGAAGCCTTTTGTTTTCAGGTCTAGGACCAAACAAAACACTATACAGTCCCTGGTCCCCTACGCCAGAAATGGGCCTTTGTGTATGATGTGTATCAGTCTGGAATGTTTATTCTGCACAAACCAAAGAACAACGGGATAAAGCAGAGTTTGCTCATTCCTGAATAAGTTAGTACATGTGCCCTGAAGAGGTTCTCATCCTGCAGACTTTGGTCTACAGCTTTGGAAAATTATATGCTTTTCTAAGTCTTTAACACCCCTTTTTAACAGATAAGGGCTGACTCTCTGCACATTTTGGCAGTGCAATGTGGAATGAAAAATGCAGATGAATGCTCCAAGAATGTATTTTTTTAATTATTGTAATATGTGTTTAATTTCATTGCAAAGACAAAAGACAGAAGGGACTAGCAATGTGGAAGTCCCTCAGAGACTGAGGCTAAGATACAATACATCATATTCTGCCCTTGAACAGTGGCCCTGGGTCCCACTTCCACAGAGGCAGTGGCTGATCAAGCACCACCTTTACTGGGTGCTAGGCTGAGTCATAAGGATGCAACTCCCATCAGGCACAGCCAGTGCCAGCAGCCACTCACATGTCACCAAAGTCCTCAATATCAAACTTATTTGGGACCTAGATTAATGCATGGGCCTGTGCATTATAGTTCTCTTGAAAACACGTTTTCTCATTTTGAAAACTGATGATATAATTTGCTTCCCGTTACTGTGGATGTACAATGGGTTTGCTTGATTTAAAAGCTTTTCTCCATTTGGGAATGAAGGACAGAATAGAATAACTTCATGTTGGACCCTTTCCCCCTCTGTGGGTGACTTACAAGTTATATTTTAAGCACAACCTCATGTTTTCCTGGTTTTCGCCTTGAGCTGGCCAATATGGACCCCTGTGGGATATAAATCCAAGCATGTAAATAAATAAATAAACAAATCACAGCTAGATGTTCCTGCTGAGCAATGCACACCTAAAGACAGGGTAAAGGGAATGGGGACATGTACAAATATTCATTTGAACATGAAAGAGATGTTTGTGGCCTTTTTGTTTGCTTCTTACAAATATTTGCATGCTCTCTGATTACTGCAAAGATTGAATAGTAAGCTAGACCTGAAGCAAATAAACCCTTGCACCAAATCTGTAAAAAGTATATGAGCCCCTCATGAGCCACTAGCACCTTGCTCCTGCTCCTCCAGTCTGAGCCACCAATGCCACCAGGCCATGGATGACAGGAGGCGAGCAGATAGGACTAATGAGGTAGGGTAATGAGCTATAGTTTCTCCCCACCCTGCCACAAGTATGGGCTAATGGAAAGCAGCCAGGCTAGTCCTAATGTCTTTCCTCTCCAAATCTAAACCGCACCATTTCAGTGGTGGTCTCCTGTAAGGGAGTCCTCCATGGTCTGTTGCACTCAGCAATATGGCTCATTCGAACGCTGTATACCCTTGGCCCTTGTTCTTAATGTAGCACCTGCCCTATGGATCTTGTTGTAAAACTGGAGTCTTTTTTTCTTTTCTTTAGAAAGGGGTGGACTTAGCATCCAGTGTGCTACAGATTGGAAACTGGCAGGGCATGATCTGAGGCAGCCTAGAAAGAGATGTCCTATTGCTAGCTAAAACATATGTGAACAGCCTCTCTATTTCTCTTTCTATAAGGCCCTTCAGTGTCTTTGGTTATAGCCAAAAAAAGACTTGGACATTATAATGCTGAAGGTCATAGTTCCTGAGCTGTAGGCACCCAATGGCATTTCTAACATTCAAATCTGATCCACGAGTATGCTGGAAATTTGGCACCTTGGAGTGGGATTTGTGGAAGGCAGCTGAATGGGGAGCTGCCAAAGCTGGGAAATAGCACTGCCAAGGAGAGAAGGATATGTTTTAAATTCTGTCCTTTGCAGAGAATTGAAAGCCTTACTCTGGGCAACAAAAGATGCCATTTTGGAATCACTCTGCTGAAACTTCTCCGTCTGTCTCTGAAGGAATAGAGAACTTCGTGTTTGGCTTTGAGAAAGCCCATGTTGGCCTGGTGTTCTGGAGCCCACTGCAAGCCTCTGCAGAATGCCAGCTTGTCTCCTTCGAGCTCTTTTCTTCCATGATGTTTGGAGAGGCCTGAATAAGCCAGGCTGCAGATGTACAATGTGTACTGCCTGACAAGCTGTCCATTACTGCCATTTTTTCTTGTACTCCCCTCTGTGCCTGCTTATTGTCTCTTTTTTATATCAAGATTGTAAGGTGTTCAGGGAAGGATATGTCATTTTGCTCTTTGTTTTGCTTTTTGGTCTTTGCATGACATTAGTTCATTGTGGTCCTAGACCAGGAAAGAAATTCAGATCTTACTCTGTGTGTGTTCTTGCATCTATCCAGGGAATAGATGCAGTGTTACCTGATGTGTAACCAAGAGAGCAGAAATTAGGACTATTAGCGGAGAGCTTTTTGCAAACAGTTTGTTGGTAAGGAATTACTCACTGACTACCATCACAGATAAGTAATTTGGAAATCTGGAGTGGTGGGTGAGTTCAGACAGTCTATATAGTATACACTGTATATTTATATAAGGCCAGCCACCTTTACATCTGAGCAACTCTTTTCTGTCTGCTTAAACAGAAGGGAGTGGAAGAGAGAAACCTTTGAGAGTCTTCCCCTGGTGTCACAACCTGTGCTGGACAGACCAGGGAGGGGTTCTGGTGAATTCGGAATTCCCTCGGGCTAAATTAAGGTGAAACGACACCAAACGATCAGTTGAATGTTTTATTTATAGCAGAAGCAGCCTGAACTTGGAAGGCATAACAGTAGGTGGTGTGATTTCTTACAACAAGAATTGGCATGAAACTACATCAGTAAACCGTATAACACATGGTAACCATATACATCAATTCAGGGAAGAAAATAAGGAGAGCCCTCCCGTTGAGTCACGAGGTTCAGAGTGGACCCCCTTGCTTTCTAGACTCCTTCTCAGAGAGGAGCCTAGGGGTGGCTAGATCCACTCCTAGTCCCAGACTTGGTCAACAATTTTGAGTCTAAAGGGATGAGGTGTAGGGATTGTGAGAAAGAGAGAAATATTTCACTAGTCCTGGGTCCAGCATTGGTCCAGCCAGTCTAGAGGTCCAGTTCCGGTGGGTGCGCGCACGTAGGGCTTCAATTCATGTCCTTTTATAATCTCCTTGCCCCTCCTTTGGGCAGGCACCTGAACTCATTAGGCTAATTAGGTGTCATGCACTGTTTGTGCTTTCAGAACCTTTGAGAAATAGGTGATGGGCTTGGAGGTTGTTTGGGGAGTAACTTCTCCCTCCCTGCAGGCATGACCGTTGTTTGACCTTTGGCCATATATGGTGAGCTGCCCTGCTCAGCATATCAGAACATGGAATTGTGGAATTGTGCATCCTCTGGCATGCCCTCAGTGCCCTGTCGCTAACTGGATTCTCACCTGCAGTTCGTTGTTATGCAGAACTTGTCCTGCCACAATGTTTGAGACATTAACTTTTTCAGTCTCTCACACCTGGGCTGTCATGGGCTCTATGATATCTGTGATGATAGACTTTGATTAAAAGGCTACCATAGCACAGTATGGGAATGGTGTATTAGTTGCCTTATGTGGTAACAAAACTGCTGCTAATCAACAAGCAGATCTATAATAGCTGGTTTGACCTGTTTAGTTACTAAATAAATATTTGGCTTCAGATAAGAGTTAACATTAAAAAAGAAAAAAATCAACAACATTATCTTTGTAGAAGTACAGCTGGGGGATGGTATCCAAAGGAAACTCTCATGCCCCATGTTTATTTTTATCTATATTGCATTGAACTCATCTCATCTAATTTTTGCCATCTGAAGGTTAGACACCCAGTTGTCTAGACTCCCTCTCTAGTCTGTGGAGAAAGTGCTAGATGGGATGAATCACCTGCCAGAGGTGCTCTCTTTAGATATCTGTCTCATGTCATGAATGTGTCTCTGGAAATGCCTGTTTCTCTTCTTTGTCTGTAGGTGGAGGCTTATGACTACTCCAGCTAAATGCCTAACTTTTACATAGACACAGCTGAGTAAGAGCAACCCCACCCTTCTTTGTGCATGCTCCTCACCTTTTCATCTGCACTCTTTCACTGGAAATGGAAAAGCTTTTTAAGTCAGAAATTGTCTTCTATGCTAAAATGATGGGGTAGCACTATACTACCCCTTGCTTGCCAGCTCATTGTAATCGCCAAGTCAGGGCAGGGAAAGGAATTATGAGATACCTCATCTCCCTGAACTGATGAGACACCTCATCTCCCATGAGAATCGTTGGGAAGTGCCAGGGCTCCTAGGTGTGCTGGGTGAACCAGCACCTCACAGCCTCGTAGGGCTCAGGGTGGGATCAGCAGGGGTTCTGCAGGTTACTTGTGGCTATGGTGTCAACTATATATGCATGTACCACGAGAGCTAAATGAGCTAGAGGAACACATGACAGATTTGCCTAGGGAGTAGGAAATAGATTTCCACATGTAAATACTGAGACAGATATGGAATAAACATGGTTTTTCATAGGAAGGAGAGACTGGCAGAACTGCAGCTACATCCCCTCCTGGAGAGCTTCTCCTTTGCCCCAAGTAATTCCATCTGCAGCGGACTCCTAACTTGGGTCCCTTGTAGGAGGTGTGGAAAGAAATGAGACCGTGGCTGCCTCTTGCTTCTGCTGATAAAGCAAGAGTCATTCAAGTCATTCATTCTTGTGTTCCATGCAATAACAATCAGTTGTGGGCAAGCTGAGATTGCCAAATTTCACTTTTCTTAGCAAAAAATTAATAAACAGCATCGTGAAGCTGATGTAGAGCTAGCCAGCTTAACCAGCTGCCAAATCCTGCTCAGGAAAGAAAGCAGATAAAAACCAAATGCATTATCACTCCACCTGAGCTAGCCCATATCGCAAACTTCTTTCCACTTGTCTGCCACTCAGACATTTAGACAGGCTGTCATTATCAGCCACCTGCTGCCCCAGCTTTGCCCCAATTTTTGTAATCCCTACAGCACTGTCATTTGATGTGTCTGGTGAGAGAATTAAAGTAGATGAAGACTGAAGATACCACTCCCTTAGGTAATGATATATTCTGATTCCTTCCAGCTATCTTCCTGACAACCCAGTCATCCTCATCCTGGCCCTACTCCCCTCTTCCCCAGACTCCTCTACATAAGGTATTCATTCAACATTCAGCTTAGACTCTGTTAAAAAAATGCTTGTGACAGATGGAGTATATTCTGTGTCATAGCAATAAGTTAGTTGACATGCAATAGCTAGCAGGAAAAGCAGACAAAAATACCTGGCATGCAAAGGCCAGGAAGGAAAGCAGACAAAAAAACATTGAAGTGCTATGTACTTTTGAAACACAACCTTAAATAAGGCCTCTTCAATTCAAACAACAAATGTTAGACCTTGAAATTATTATGCAGGTACTATCTTGAATGCATTCAGCAGAGAGAAAACCACTGAAATATATCTCTTGATCCATCAGGTATGCAAGAGAGCTTAGGATGAGATGGAACATACAGTTATTTTGGAAATCCAGCAGTACTGCAAGTCAGGAGAGCTGCATCTTGGAGGTCATCATGAGTGGGTCAAAATTACTTTCTCCAAACCATATTGGAAAGCAAACAGGAGATCTTTAGTGAAGTGAACCACAGTCACTTCAAGTTGCCTAATAAGGGAACTTTGGGAAGAAAGTTTCTAGAATAAGCAGTTTAAATACCATCAGGCTGTCAATATGCGCATGCTGGAGTGATCCTGGAAATGTTCATTCTCAAAACTTGTTCTTCCTATCAGTGGTAGCACTGCTTGTCTCTGGTGTAATTAGTCACATGTTTAGATGCAGCATTTGGCACTAGGAAGCTTCCTTCCTATCTTAAAAATGCAGGCTAGGGGATCAAAAGCTGTGTCCAAAAAACCCTACAAACCTCATTTTTAACCCAAAGGCACCCACACCCAGTCATTCTGACAAAATGATACTCTCTCAAAAAGCAAAGCTCTCATGACTTATCACAACCTTGGAATGTGTGCACAGCCTTACTTGCAGAGTTACTGGGTTTTTTTCTTAATTGTATTAAATAGTTGATGGATCACATGCTATCGTAACAAGAAAAACAGGTTTGATAAAACAAAAAAAATATGCCAGTGAATAGAATGTGTAGTCATAATTATTTTTGAGAGATAAATTAGGCAAACATGAGATTTAGGGCCAGAATAAGACTGAATGTGCCATGGTTTCTTTAATTATGTGGACACAGTTTCATGTTCCTCAGAGGTGGTACAAAGAATACACACAGGCTGCCAGATGGTTGTTCTCCAAACAGTTTTTCTTTGCTGCATGTTGGGCAAGGCAACACACATGGCTGTAACCCAGACTGCAAAGGGAGCCCTGGCTGTGGTGGGCCAGGGACCCCTGCAATGTGCATTTATTCCATTCTACAAACTCCCCATCACTTTCAATGCAACCTGAATTGTCCATTTTATGTTAGGAAAGGGAGACTGTCTGAGAAATACAGATATTCCTATAAGAGTAATAACCAATGGAGCTGTCTTGCCTGCACAATAAAGGGTACCAGCTGCAGATTACTAATAACTCTTGGTGAGCAAGTTTAAAAGAGGAAGGAGAATGGCGATACCCAGTAAAGGCGAAGAAGTTCTCACTATGACCAGACTGGAAGAGTGAGCAGGAATACGGGGGAGCAGGAAGAGTTATGCTGCCTAGGTGTAGTGAGGATCCCAAAAAAGACATTTACTATTTTTTGCCCAGCTCTTAACTCTCTTGTTTTTTACCTATAAGTGAAATGGGTGGCTGCACGGTAAAAAGTTTGTTTGTGAAAGCTGTAAATGCTCTACCTATCATGCAGTCCTCAGAGAGTTAAACTGGGAACTGGAACAGATATATTGTTGACTGCATAATCCCCAGAGAGGGCACCTGCGCCTGAGGAAGGTCCACGAAGGCACATGAAGGCTTAGACACTCTGTTGGTACAATTCCAGCTGAGCTGGCTTGAAAGCAAATAAGATCCAAAAGGTGGCTCCAATACATCAGTACTGTGACTACTCACAGAGGGAAACTCAACCAGGGCTATAACAAGAGTTCCCGTGGGTAAGGGACTGTAGCTGTGTCGTGGTTTAACCCCAGCCAGCAACTAAACACCACGCAGCCGCTCACTCACTCCCCCCCACCCAGTGGGATGGGGGAGAAAATCGGGAGAAGAAGCAAAACCCGTGGGTTGAGATAAGAACAGTTTAATAGAACAGAAAAGAAGAAACTAATAATGATAATGATAACACTAATAAAATGACAACAGCAATAATGAAAGGATTGGAATGTACAAATGATACGCAGTGCAATTGCTCACCACCCGCCGACCGACACCCAGCCAGTCCCCCGAGCGGCGAATCCCTGCCCCCCACTTCCCCGTTTCTGTACTGGATGGGACGTCACATGGTATGGAATACACCGTTGGCCAGTTTGGGTCAGGTGCCCTGGCTGTGTCCTGTGCCAACTTCTTGTGCCCCTCCAGCTTTCTCACTGGCTGGGCATGAGAAGCTGAAAAATCCCTGACATTAGTCCAAACACTACTGAGCAACAACTGAAAACATCAGTGTTATCAACATTCTTCGCTCTGAACTCAAAACATAGCACTGTACCAGCTACTAGGAAGACAGTTAACTCTATCCCAGCTGAAACCAGGACAAGCTGAAGGTGGGTTTTTCTCCTGTTTGGTTGGTGCTGGTAGCCTGTCATGGTTTCAGCTGGGATAGAGTTAATTGTCTTCCTAGTAGCTGGTATAGTGCTATGTTTTGAGTCAGGTATGAGAAGAATGTTGATAACAGTGATGTTTTCAGTTGTTGCTAAGTAATGTTTAGTCTCAAGTCAAGGATTTTTCAGCTTCTCATGTCCAGCCAGCAAGAAGGCTGGAGGGGCACAAGAAGTTGGGAGGGGACACAGCCAGGGCAGCTGACCCAAAGTGGCCAATGGGGTATTCCATACCATGTGATGTCACATCTAGTGTATAAACTGGGGGGAGTGGGGGTGGGGGGATCGCCGCTCGGGGACTAACTGGCTGGGGTTAAACCACGACATAGCCATAACTTTGGGCTAACATGGTGAAGGGAGTGGAGGGATCCAGAAGGATGGCAGCTGGGTAGAAGTAGTGTTATCATCACATCTGAGCTATCCACTCTGCACACAGAGTTATATCTGTAACTAGCTAGTTACAGAAGAAAAGAGAGAATAGACTGTTCCTGGTCAAGAGGTCTCACTTTAGTGGCTAATCAGAGCATCTTTCTGCCAAACTCATGAAGAGAACCTATTTACCCCCTTACCTGGGGAGATATGCAGAAGGTGGCTTCCAAGAATAGGATCAGCTCAGGATTGCTGAGGAAGATCTGAGTTTGTGGATTTGCCTCCTAAAGACAGTGGTGCTGAGCTGGCTAGGCCAGGAAGCTGAATTCCTTTAATGTGTGGACTTCGCTCTGATATTTCCTGGTCAATAGTTGACCTTGCCTGAGGCTCAAAGGAGGTGTCCTGGTTATGGCTGGGATAGAGTTAATTTTCTTCCTAGTAGCTGGTATGATGTGGTTTGGATTTAGTATGAGAAGAATGTTGATAACACACTGTCGTGGTTTAACCCCAGCCAGCAACTAAGCACCATGCAGCTGCTCACTCACTTCCCCCCCACCCAGTGGGATGGGGAAGAGAAGCGGGAAAAGGAGTAAAACTCGTGGGTTGAGATAAGAACAGTTTAATAGAGCAGAAAAGAAGAAACTAATAATGATCATGATAACACTAATAAAATGACAATAGTATTAATAAAAGGATTGGAATATACAAGTGATGCACAATGCAATTGCTGACTACCTGCCAACTGATGCCCAGTTAGTCCCTGAGCAGCAATCCCCCCACCCCCACTCCCCCCAGTTTATATACTAGACGTTATGTCACATGGTATGGAATACCCTGTTGGCCACTTTGGGTCAGCTGCCCTGGCTGTGTCCCCTCCCAACTTCTTGTGCCCCTCCGGCCTTCTTGCTGGCTGGGCATGAGAAGCTGAAAAATCCTTGACTTTAGTCTAAACACTACTGAGCAACAACTGAAAACATCAGTGTTATCAACATTCTTCTCATACTGAACTCAAAAACATAGGGCTGTACCAGCTACTAGGAAGACAATTAACTCTATCCCAGCTGAAACCAGGACACACACTGATGTTTTCAGTTGTTGCTCAGTAGTGTTTAGTCTAAAGTCAAGGATTTTTCAGCTTCTCATGCCCAGCCAGCAAGAAGGCCGGAGGGGCACAAGAAGTTGGGAGGGGACACAGCCAGAACGGCTGACCCAAACTGGCCAAAGGAATATTCCATGCCATATGACATCATGCCCAGTATATAAACTGGGGGGAGTTGGCCGGGAGGGGCAGATTGCTGCTTGGGGACTGGCTGGACATCGGTTAGTGGGTGGTGAAAAATTGCATTGTCCATCACTTGTCTTTCTTGGGTTATATTTCACTCTCTTTTTGTTATCTTCCTTTCATTACAATTATTGTTATTTTTATTATTATATTTTAATTTTTATTTCAATTATTAAACTGTTCTTAGCCCACAAGTTTTACTTGATTTAGATTCTCCTCCCCATCCCACGGGGGGGGGAGGAGGAGGAGTGAGCAGCTGCCCGGTGCTTAGTTGCTGGCTGGGGTTAAACCACAACAGGAGGCTTTATGGGAACAGCTCTGCTAAAGGTATAGGCTTTAATGTGGAAGACTGGATTTCCTTGCTTGCACCTGTAACTAATAAAGGAGGAGTTGTCACTTGGAAACCTATGCACTTTACACTCTGTTGCCTACTATTCATGGAGAGACCTGGGATAATAAATGACGGGCTAAGCAGAGCCAGGCTAACCATTTGGAAGAACATTCACAGCAGGAAATGCAGGGGGAGTGTGGGAAAGCATGGGATGAGAGAACAGCCTCACTCCTCAAAACTGCTTTTGTAAAAAACCCCATTAGACATGGGCCACCCTGATCCGTTTGGTTTTTTAAGGGAAATAAGTGTGAGAGACTGAAAGAGTTCATGTCTCAAACACTGTGGTGGGGCAAGTTCTGCATAAGGACGAAATCTGCATAACAACGAACCCTGCATAGCAAGGAACCACAGGTGAAAAGAAGCCCATCAACACAGATCAGCACAGGACATCAGCAACAGGATGGGGAGGGCATGCTGGAGGGTGCACAGCTCCATGTTCTGATATGCTGAGCAGGACAGCTCATCATGCATGGCCAAAGATCAAACAATGGTCATATCTGCAGGGAAGGAGAAGTTACTCCCCAAACAACCCCCAAGCCCACCAACCCATTTCCCAAAGGTTCTGAAAGCACAAACTGCGCATGACACTTAATTACCCTAATAAGTTTGAGTGCCCGCCTGAAGGAGGGGCAAGGATGATAAAAGGACACAAACTGAAGCCCAAGGTGCACACGCCCACCAGAACTGGACCTTTAGACCAATGCTGGACCCAGGACTGGTGAAATATTGCTCTTTTCTTTTTTCTCTCTCTGCCTTGTTCTCCCTTTCTCTTTCCTTTTCCATAATCCCTACACCTCATCCCTTTAAGACATAAAACCGTTGACCAAGTCTGGGACTAGGAGTGGATCTAGCTGCCCCTAGGCTCTTCTCTGAGAAGGAGTCTAGAAAGCAAGGGGGTCTGCTCTGAACCTCGTGACTCAACGGGAGGGATCTCCTTCTTCCCTGAATTGATGTATATGGTTACCACGGGTTACACGGTTTACTGAGGTAGTGTAGACACGCAAGCTAACGGCTGCAAGAGCATTCCAGATGCCTTTAGAAGACCTTGAACAGAATAAACAAGAAGACAAAAAAAGAAAGATGCCAATTAGAAGAACACAGGTGCGCATTCCACGATAAAGGGAACTTGGCACAAAGAACCTCAATTCGGCAGCTTATCTTGACCAATTAGACTGAGACAAGTTTCGCATGTTTTAGTTAGTATAACCAATTGTGTCCTATGTTTATGCACGTGTACAGTGTTGATATAACCAATCATATTTTATGCCTGTGCGCGTGTACAGTGACTTTGCAGAATATGTGACTATAAGTATGTGTGTGTTTTAGCAATAAAGGGTCGTCTGCTGTCTGCTCTCAAGATTACAGGCGTCCGTCTACTTCAATCTCCTCAAATGGTGACCCCAACGTGATTGCGGGCCGAGAAAACGCTGGAATTGCTGGAAGTGTGTCCGGAGGAGACTCTAGCCGAACGATCGTCTAGCCAGCTGGACTGAGCGGAAAACCTTCTCCCGGGAGATCAATCACCCTGCTCGTTTGGAAGTAAGGTGAGCGGCTAGAAGGATTAAAATGGGTGCCCAGATGTCTGCGGAAGAAGGGGCAATTGTACGAATGCTTTCGCATATCCTCTCCGTGAGAGGGATTAAGTATGATTCAAATACTTTACGTATGATGCTGAAGTGGTTTAAGGACCATGGTGCCCCCACTTCGAATGTAGAAGTCTTTGAAGTTAAAAATTGGGAAGAAATGGGAAAAGTAATTTGGGACTTTGTATCGCGTGGGGACGTGAAGGCTCAGAAAATCTCCGCTACGTGGAGATCGGTGCTGGAAACATTGAAAGCCCTTAAGGCAGAAAAGGAGGTGGCTGCTGCTGTAAAAATTTCAATTGAAGATACCCCGGAAAAAAAGAGAAGTGTGTGTGGCGAGGTGGTAAATAATTCGGACAGTGATGAGGAATTAAACACCGAGGGAGATGTCATTAATGGAGGCAACGATCAACCTTTAAGTAACCTGCCTCTCGAGCAGAGACCTATCCCCTCTGCACCTCCCTATGAGACAGATACATCCCCAGGAGAAGCTATAAAAAAGCGATGGAAGGACATAAATGATAAAATGTTAACCGAAGGTCTAAATCCTGTGGCTTTTCCAGTTACAGTCAGGCAGAATGCCCCAAACGTGTGGCAACCTTTCAATTGGGATTTAATAAAAGAAGTACGGAAAACAGTAATGGCTAATGGACTGTCTGCTCCATTTAGTCAGGCATTATTGGAGAATATATTTTCTGGTCAAATTTTAATGGGCTTTGACTGTACACAATTGGCTACAATGATTTTAACCCCGACTCAGCGTCTATTATGGAAGGTGAAATGGGCAGAATTATGTGATTTAGCAGCACTAAGGAGATCCGCGGTATATGATCACTTCTGCACAAATGATGGGGACTGGTGACTTTGCAGATGTTAATAGGCAAGCGAGGCTACCGGTGGAAGCATTACAAGAATCAGCTTCCTTAGCTCTGAAGGCAATGGTAACCTTGCCTGAAGCTGGAAAGCCAGAACAATCATTTACAAGTATAAGGCAGGGTAATACGGAACCTTATATGTCCTTTATTGATCGTCTGCGAGATGCTATTGAAAAGCAAATAGATAATGCTGATGCCAAAGAAGCATTGATAATAAAACTGGCCGTGGAAAATGCAAATGCAGACTGTAAAAAAATACTACAATCGATGCCAGGAAGAGTGACGCTAGTAGATATGATAGAGGCCTGTTACAAAGTTGGGTCTTTGGAGCATAAAACTACATTAATGGCCAATGCTTTTGCTGTAGCCATGCGAATGGATACAAAAAATGTTAAGAAATGCTATAAATGTGGACAACCGGGACATTTGCAATTTCAGTGTAAAGAAGGGCGAAACGAAGTGGAAGCTGGGCCTAATATATGCCCTCGTTGTCATAAAGGGAGACATTATGCTAACCAATGTAGATCTCGTTTCACAAATGAAGGTGTAGCTCTGCCACCTCGAGGTACCCCATCGCCGGGAAACTACAAGAAGAGTGCGAGGAGCGGTGCGATGACCCCAACAGCTCCGAAAGGATCCCAGAACGGCGCCAAGAAGGATGTCTGGCAGAATTGCCAGCCCGAACAGCTGGAAGTGCCGGAGTGGATGTCTCAACAATAGAAACCATTCTACTATGGAACTCTCAGGTACACCGTGTGCCAGTAAACGCACAAGGACCATTAGGTAATGGGCTTAGTGCCCTGTTGTTGGGACGGTCTAGTATAACATTACAAGGAATTTTTGTGCTTCCCGGGGTGATTGATGCGGACTACACAGGTCGCATTTATGCTATGATTTGGACGCCGTCTCCACCAGTATTGATACAGGAAGGAAGCAGAATTGCACAGCTAGTCCCTTTTAAAGCAAATGTACCATGTAAGGTTAATCAACAGCGTGGCAATGCAGGGTTTGGATCTACGGGATTAGAAGCTCAAATTATGTGGTCAATGGAGATCAATAAAACAAAACCTAGTATATCAGCAGAGTTACAAAATGCAAAGAACAGGCCAGAAAAAATAAAATTACAAGCATTAGTGGACACTGGAGCAGATGTAACAGTTCTGTCGTGGGAGGACTGGCCTGTTACTTGGGAGCTTTCTGAGATGGATTCGAAACTGTTTGGTGTGGGAGGATTATCAAAAACTCGACAAAGCAAATATATGATTCAATTGATTTGTCAAAATTCAGTTTCTTATATCAAACCTTATGTAACCAATATCCCTATGAACCTGATAGGCAGGGATGCATTAAGTCAAATGGGATGTGAGCTTAGTACAGGGAGACAATTTTGTGGCGCGGCCATTGACGGGCGACCATGCCTAAAACTGAAATGGAAAACAGAGGAACCGGTTTGGGTAGATCAATGGCCGCTGACTGAATCTAAGGTCGCCATCTTGAAACAGTTAGTACAGGAGCAATTGGAACAAGGGCACTTGGTGAATACCACGAGCCCTTGGAATACACCAGTTTTTGTCATTCCAAAAAAATCTGGGAAATGGAGACTGTTGCATGATTTAAGAAAAATAAATGAAGTAATGGAAAATATGGGAGCCCTTCAATTAGGGTTACCCACGCCTACTATGATTCCACAAGGATGGAACATTTTGATTATTGATTTAAAGGATTGTTTCTTTACAATATATTTAGACCCGAAAGATGCGGAAAAATTTGCCTTTTCTATCCCCACCATAAACAAACAGGAACCCATGGAACGTTATCATTGGGTAGTTCTGCCACAAGGAATGAAAAATTCTCCAACCATATGCCAATCCTATGTATCCCAAGCTCTAAAAGGGTTTAGACAACAAAATCCAGACTTGATTACTTATCACTATATGGATGATATCTTGATAGCAGGGAAAAGAGAGTTATCCGAAAAGCTCAAAGAATTGACTACACAATTGTCTGATTTTGGTTTAAAAATAGCACCAGAAAAGGTACAAAAAATGCAACCATGGAAATATTTAGGCTGGAAGATTTTTAGAAAAAACTATAGTTCCACAAAAACTGGAAATTACAGACAAGATTGAAACATTGAATGATGTGCAAAAATTACTGGGGACAATCAATTGGGTTCGAACACTGTTGGGAATAGATAATGAGCTTCTGACCCCCTTTATTTGAAATGTTACGAGGCGACACTACCTTAACGGCACCTCGACAATTGACCCCTCAAGGTAAACAAGCATTACAACAGAGAGCAGATATAATATCCCAGAGTCAGGCTTTTAGGATTAAAGAAAATCTTGACATTAATCTTAGCATTTTAAACCAAGAAAAACAACCCCTCGGGATCATATATCAATGGGAGGGGAGTCACAAAGACTTGTTAATAATAGAATGGATCTTTTTAGCTCACCAGGCCCGAAAAACCATATTTTCTCGAATTGAAATGATTTCAGAATTAATTATAAAGGGGAGACGTTGGATTATTGAGATTTGTGGACAAGAACCACACACGATTGTCGTTCCTTTGACTCAAGGATATTTACAATGGTGTCTACAGAATAGCCTAACTTTACAAATTGCTTTTGCAGATTTTGAAGGAAAGATAGATATTCATCTTCCTGCACACAAAATGTTTACCTTGCTACAAAATATACAACTAGAAGAAAAAGAATTGTGTGCAGAGTTACCTACTGATGGTCCTACAATATTTACGGATGGCAGTGGAAAAACAGGAAAGGCAGTAGTAGTTTGGAAAGAAGGTCAGGTATGGAAAAATCACGTTGTCACATGTGAAGGCTCCCCCCAAGTAGTGGAACTTCAAGCTGTAATAGAAGTATTTAAAAAGTGGCAGCATGTTGAGGTCAATATTATTGCTGATTCTTTATATGTGGTAGGTGTAGTAAAACGCTTGAGATGGGCTTATTTGAAAGAAATTGATAACGTCACATTGTTTGAAAAATTTAAGATGTTGCTATTTCTGTTAAACCAACGGACAAAGTGTTATTATATAATGCATGTGCGAAGTCACACCAGTTTGCCTGGATGGACCACAGAAGGGAATAAACGAGCTGATTTGCTAGCTAATCCTGTATGGACTGGGCCACCCCCCAATAAACTTCTACAGGCACATGGAGCTCATAGTTTTTTCCACCAACCAGCAAAAGTATTAGCCAAACAGTTTCAAATTTCTATAGCAGATGCCAAAGCCATCATTCAATCCTGTGCTGAGTGCCAGAAATTATCTGGGCACGGAGATGGCGCTGTAAATCCTAGGGGTCTGCAATCCTTGCAATTGTGGCAGACTGATGTGACTCATGTACCAGCTTTTGGAAAATTGTGTTATGTTCATGTTTCTGTTGATACATATTCCTTGATGATATGGGCCACAGCACTTGCGGGCGAAACAAGTCAACATCTACAAACACACTTACAACAAGCATTTGCAGTAATGGGTGTCCCGGCCCAGATAAAAACAGATAATGGACCATGTTTTATAGCACAACGGACTCGGGAATTTTTTCAGCAATGGGGAGTTACTCATATTACCGGCATTCCTCATTCTCCCACAGGTCAAGCTATAATCGAACGTACTCATAAAGTATTAAAAGATTTTTTGGAAAAACAAAAAACAGGGGAATTAGGGGAACCTCCTTCAAATAGACTCATGAAAGCAATATATGTGATGAATTTTTTGACCCTGCGTGGAGAGTCAGTTGTTCCCCCTGTAGTTCGGCATTTTCAAACAATGAATATTGGGATTCAAAATATTGATAATGGGTGGAAAGTCTGGGTTAAAAATATTGAGCGTCAGCAATGGGAGGGACCTTTTAAAGTAATAACGTGGGGCTGAGGTTATGCTTGTGTCATTACAGAAAATGGGCCGAAGTGGATTCCAACTAAATGGACGAAACCTTATGCTGAGATTGATATGGAACACGCTGACTGTAGTAAGCAGCGTGACAGTGGCACCGGTGATTGATCCACATCATTTAACACCGTGGGACAGTAAGAATGTTTGGGTGACACTGACTAAAGCTATTAATCAAACCTCTTTTTGTGTGTCATTGGCATTACCTGAACAGTCTTTTATTCTTATGTATTTTATTAGGTATAATGTTGCCTTTGCCGTGTTTAATTAGCTGTGTTCATAGGTTTTTGCAAAGGGCAATACAGCATGTTATTAATTGTCGAAAAACAAAAAAGGGGGAATTGTGGACACATATTTGGCTAACGGTCGCAAGAGCATTCCAGATGCCTTTAGAAGACCTTGAACAGAATAAACAAGACGACAAAAAAAGAAAGATGCCAATTAGAAGAACACAGGTGCACATTCCACAATAAAGGGAACTTGGCACAAAGAACCTCAATTCGGCAGTTTATCTTGACCAATTAGACTGAGACAAGTTTCGCATGTTTTAGTTAGTATAACCAATTGTGTCCTATGTTTATGCGCGTGTACAGTGTTAGTATAACCAATTATATCTTATGTTTATGCGCGTGTACAGTGTTGATATAACCAATCATATTTTATGCTTGTGCGCGTGTACAGTGACTTTGCAGAATATGTGACTATAAGTATGTGTGTGTTTTAGCAATAAAGGGTCGTCTGCTGTCTGCTCTCAAGATTACAGGCGTCCGTCTACTTCAATCTCCTCAGCGAGCCTTTTGTTATATATTCTCCCCCCCGTCCAGCTGAGGAGGGGGAGTGATACAGCGGCTTTGTTGGGTACCTGGCACCCAGCCAGGGTCAACCCACCACAGTCCTTTTTGGCGCCCAACGTGGGGCACGACAATGGCAGTTTTCCATTAAGCGTGCTATAGCTAGTTATTTAGTGGCAAGCTCCTGTGCAGGTCACGGAGCTTGTTGGCTGCTTGCTTATCTCTACCTTGCTGAGTTTGGGAACATGGTAATGCAAATAATGGCTGTGTGCTTTGCCCTGGCACTGATGGCTTTGCTGTGTAGTGGGAACTATCTTGTGGAGGAGATGAGGGAACACATCTCCCTCTCCCTACCGGGCATTGATGTGAATGGTTTTATTATGCAGGCTCCCAAGGTCCTTGTTCACCCTTATGTGAGCTGTTCAATACTAACAATTAATACTGGTCGTATATTATGGGTGTTGTGGAATCTGGTCTCGTCCTGGTATAAGAGAAGACAAGTTTCGGGTGAGGCAATACTGAAATGTGCCCTCAAGCGACCGGTCCCTGGGTGGCAGGGTATATGGAAGGATTTGGGCAGATTCCTAGGACGGTTATCACCTCCCATAATCTGGGACTTTACACCCGAACAGGCAAGCAACCCTGGCAAACTGACACGCCACCTGATAGAAGGGTGCCTTGCCTATCCCAATGAAAACCAGCAGCTTCTCGCACTGTACTGGGGCCTGGCCTATGCCTACCGAGCCATAGTTCAACACTCTCAGAGGACCACGGTTGAGGCAGGGACCCAGACTGCATCTGAGGACACCAAGCTCAAGATAGGGACCCAAACAACAACAACAACTACAGTAATTGCCCCAATAGTGAAAAAGAAACAGTGGACAAGGAGATCAGCAGGTCCATACCATCGATTAGTGAGGGAAGAAGAAGAAGAGGAAAGGTTTAATCTAGAAGCCAGTCCTTCGACAAAGAAATTGGAGGAAGGAGTGAAAGAACTTAAACAGGAAGCGGAAACTACCCGGTCCCTGACCTCCTCAGAACTTTGGGACATGCGGAAAGACTACAGCCGCCAGCCAGGTGAGCGGATTGCTGCCTGGCTGCTCTGATGCTGGGATAACGGGGCTGACAGTCAGCACCTGGAAGGCAAGGAAGCCCAACAGCTGGGATCCCTCACTAGAAACCAGGTAATTGAAAGAGGAATTGGAAAAGAGGCAGCAATTTGCAGTCTCTGGAGCTGGCTCCTCTCAAGTGTGAGGGCAAGATATCCATTCAAGGAAGATCTTGTGAATTCCTCAGAAAAAGTGGACTACCGCAGATGAAGGCACCCAGTACCTGAGAGAGTTAGCAGTGGTGGAAGTCATTTACAGTGATCTAGATGATGAGGAGGTCTCCAAAGATCCAGAGGATGTCCTGTGCACACGGGCCATGTGGAGTAAGGTGATTCAAAGTATCCCAGTGTCATATTCTAACAGCTTGGCAGTGACGTATTGCCCAGATATGGAAACACCAACTGTGGAGAAAGTGTCATCTTGGCTCCAAAACTTTGAAGAAAATCTCTGTGTCTCCTCATCCCTACAGGACAGTGCCTTGGCTGTTAGGGACGCTCCAAGAAATCAGTCCTCTCCTGCCCCGGTCAGAGGGAAAGGGAGCCCAAAGCATATGCCACGTGGTGCACTCTGGTTCTTCTGCATGACCAAGGGGAGGACATGAGGAAGTGGGATGGTGAACCCACCTTTAAGCTGGAAGCCCGCGTACGTGAACTGAGAGGGAAGACGGCTGTTAAGAAGGGGTCACCCAAGAAGAAGGCTGTCAGCGTAGTTGCTGTAGAGGCCCAAGAAAGCAATCAGCGACCCTCCAGGCACAGAAGAAATGAAACCACCTCCCTTGATTCTGGTGAGGGGACTTCTGGTCTGGCACTGCAAGGTCAGACAGTG
This sequence comes from Harpia harpyja, assembly GCF_026419915.1. Taxonomy (NCBI): domain Eukaryota; kingdom Metazoa; phylum Chordata; class Aves; order Accipitriformes; family Accipitridae; genus Harpia; species Harpia harpyja. The sequence goes on along the minus strand of NC_068968.1, from coordinate 19,305,264 downwards.
TATACTCTGATGAGGAACAGCAATAGAGGGTCCTTGCCTTTGGCCAGGAGGAGGAAAGGGATGACCGGATATACTGGACTGTGTGGATTCGATGGCCTGGCACATCAGACCCACGGAAGTATAAGGCTTTGGTAGACACTGGTGGACAGTGTACGCTGGTGCCATCAGGGTACAGGGGCACAGAACCCATCTGGATCTCTGGAGTGACAGGGGGATGCCAAGAATTGACTATATTGGAGGCTGAGGTGAGCTTGACAGGGGACAAGTGGGAAAAGCACCCCATCGTGACTGGCCCAGAGGCCCCTTGTATCCTTGGCATAGACTACCTCAAGAGAGGGTACTTCAAGGACCCAAAGGGGTACCGATGGGCTTTTGGTGTAGCCACTGTAAATGCAGAGAAGATCAAACAGCTATCTACCCTGCCTGGCCTCTTGGAAGATCCCTTCATTGTGGGACTGCTGCAAGTTGAAGAACAGCAGGTGCCAATCGCTACCAGGACAGTGCACCGCCGGCAATATTGCACAAACCGAGACTCCCTGGCTCCCATCCATGAGCTGATTCATCAACTGGAGAGCCAAGGAGTCATCAGCAAGACTCATTCATCTTTTAATAGTCCTATATGGCCAGTGCAAAAGTCTGATGGAGGGTGGAGGTTAACAGTAGATTATCGCGGCCTGAATGAAGTGACACCGCCACTGAGTGCTGCTGTACCAGACATGTTAGAGCTCCAATATGAACTGGCATCAAAGGCAGCCACGTGGTATGCTACAATTGATATTGACAACGCATTTTTCTCCATTCCTTTGGCAGCAGAGTGCAGGCCACAGTTTGCTTTCACGTGGAGAGGTGTCCAATACACCAGGAATCGACTGCCCCAGGGGTGGAAGCACAGCCCTACCATTTGTCACGGACTAATCCAAACTGCACTGGAACAAGGCGATGCCCCTGAACATTTACAATACATAGATGACATCATCGTGTGGGGCAACGAGGCAGAAGAAGTGTTTGAGAAGGGAAAAAGAATAATTCAGATTCTTCTGAAAGCTGGTTTCGCCATAAAGAAAAGCAAGGTCAAGGGACCTGCACAGGAGATTCAGTTCTTGGGAATAAAATGGCAGGATGGACGCCGTCATGTCCCTATGGATGTGATCAACAAGATAGCAACTATGTCTCCACCAGCTAACAAGGAAACACAAGCTTTCCTAGGCCTTGTGGGGTTCTGGAGAATGCGTATTCCAGGTTATAGTCAGCTTGTGAGCCCTCTCTATCGAGTAACCCGGAAAAAGAACTATTTTGAATGGGGCCCTGAGCAACAACAAGCCTTTGAGCATATCAGACAGGAAATAGCTCGTGCAGTAGCTCTTGGGCCTGTCCGGACAGGACCAGATGTACAAAATGTACTCTACACTGCAGCTGGGGAGCATGGTCTCACCTAGAGCCTCTGGCAGAAAACACCAGGAGAAACCCGAGGTCAACCATTAGGGTTTTGGAGCCGGGGGTACCGAGGATCAGAAGCCCACTACACCCCGACTGAAAAAGAGATACTAGCAGCATATGAGGGGGTTCGAGCCTCTTCAGAAGTTGTTGGTACAGAAGCATATCTCCTCTTGGCACCACGATTGCCCGTGCTACACTGGATGTTCAAAGGAAACATCCCCTCTACACATCATGCAACCAGCGCTACATGGAGTAAGTGGATAGCATTGATCACGCAACGGGCTCGACTGGGGAAATCTAACCGCCCAGGAATTCTGGAAGAGATCATGGACTGGCCAGAAGGCAGAGATTTTGGAGCATCGCCTGAGGAGGTGGCTCATGCCCAAGAGGCACCACCATATAATGAGTTATCAGAAGATGAAAGGCGTTATGCTTTGTTTACTGATGGATCCTGTCGTGTGGTAGGGAACCATCGGAAGTGGAAAGCTGCTGCGTGGAGTCCCACACGACAAGTCGTTGAGGCCACTGAAGGAGAAGGCGAGTCACGTCAGTTTGCAGAAGTGAAAGCCATCCAACTAGCCCTAGAGATTGCTGAACGAGAAAAGTGGCCGGTACTCTACCTCTATACCGACTCCTGGATGGTGGCTAATGCCCTATGGGGGTGGCTACAGCAGTGGAAGAAGACCAATTGGCAACGCAGGGGTAAACCCATCTGGGCAGCTGCATTGTGGCAGGACATTGCTGCCTGTGTAGAACACGACTCTAAAGGTACCTCATGTAGATGCTCACATGCCCAAAAGCCGTGCCACTGAAGAACATCGAAATAATGAACAGGTAGACAAGGCTGCCAAAATAGAAGTAGCTCAGGTGGACCTGGACTGGGAGCGTAAGGGAGAGCTATTTGTAGCTCGATGGGCACACAAAACATCGGGACATCTAGGGAGAGATGCAACATATAGGTGGGCTCGTGATCGAGGGATGGACCTGACCATGGAGGCCATCACACAGGTCACTCATGAATGTGAAACATGTGCTGCAATCAAGCGAGCCACCAGAGTAAAGTCTCCCTGGAACAGAGGGCGGTGGCTGGGCTTTCGATATGGCGAGGCCTGGCAAATTGACTACATTGGACCACTGCCACGAACACGCCAAGGCAAGCGCTACATACTCACCATGGTGGAAGCAACTACTGGTTGGCTAGAAACATATCCTGTAAACCATGCCACTGCCCGAAACACCATCTTAGGCCTCGAAAGGCAAATTTTATGGCGACATGGTACCCTGGAAAGAATTGAATCAGACAATGGGACTCATTTCCGAAATAACCTCATAAACTCCTGGGCAAAGAAACACGGCATTGAGTGGGTGTACCACATCCCCTATCACCCACAAGCATCTGGAAAGATTGAGAGATATAATGGACTGTTAAAGACTATGGTGAGAGCGCTGGGCAATGGGACATGGAAGCATTGGGATACAAATTTAGCAGAAGCCACTTGGCTAGTTAACACCAGAGGATCTGCTAACTGTCTTGGTCCTGCCCCAAAAAAACCCCTACATACTGTGGGAGGAGATAAGGTCCCCGTAGTGCACATGGGGAAGTGGCTGGGGAAGGCAGTGTGGATTTCTCCTCCCATGGGAAAAGGCAAACTCATTCGTGGGATTGTCTTTGCTCAGGGACCTGGGTGTACTTGGTGGGTAATGCGGAAGGATGGGGAGACCCAGTGTGTGTGCCTCAAGGACATTTAACCTTGGGGGAAAAATAATCTGTGATGTGAGTTGTATGTTGTAGGAAGTAACGTAGCAGGAATGACCTGAACTGCAGAGGAGTGAGTTTCACAAGGAACCAGACAAGTGCAACAGTGACTCAAACCAAGCCGTTGTTGGTGCCCAACAATTGAACATACTGCTTCTCCTGTCCTGACCACCCATCTTGACAGATGGGGCCCAAGTAACATCGGGAGGAGTGGAGGAAGCCCATGGAACGGGACAGTAATATCTATCTGTTAAAGGACAGGTGATAGTAGTTAATGAGAATGTATAAATCTGTATGTTGGGTATAGAAGTGGTTTAAGTATGTAGTTTCAGTTGTAAGTGTTGGTAAGAAGGGATTTCAGTAATGAGAATTAAATACAATGGCGTGGTTAGAAGATATATGTGTATTAAATTATGTGGGACCTGAGCATGACGCAAATGGTATGGAATAAGGGGTGGAGATTTGTGGAGGAGCTCGGCTGGACCGAGGGGCCTGGGGAAGATATTGACCTTGACAAGATTGCAGTTTTCCCGTGAGAGAACAAGAAAGGATGAGAAGCATGCCTGGGAAACTAAATTTAAGGAATGTGTTGACCGTTTGCAGTTGTGATAAGGAACCTGAAAAAGTCACCCAATGAGGGGTGAGAAAAACAACTTCTGACAACTATTTGACCAATAAGGGACAGACATATGTACAAGGTAACAAGTATAATGGGTATAAATTTGCTGGCTTGCAGTAATAAAAAAACCTTCTTTGCTTGTACTATAAGAATGCGTACTTGTCGTTTGTCCGTCTCGACCACGACAATTGGTGACCCCGACGTGATGCTGTAAATAATGCTTGTGACTGGGAGAAGAGCAGTGGAGACGGAGCCCGGCATAGCTTGAGAGCGGCGGGAAGAGCTGCTAGTCCGGACCGATACTTGACACCTGGAGATAAACAGGTGAGCTGCCGGGAACATGGGCGGGACCCTCAGTAAAAAGGACGCCGGAATTGTAAATATGTGGAAAGTAATATTGCAAAAGAGAGGACTTAAAGTAGAAGAGTTGATGTTGCGGAAAATGCTCTTATGGGGCAAGCAACACGGATATAAAGCAGATACAGTGACTGCATTTAGTGTGCCTGTGTGGCAAGGACTCGGGGACAAGCTGTTTGACAGTGCATCCCGAGGGTCTAAGGAGGCAGCCAGCCTCCTGATGACGTGGTACCTGCTCCTTGAAACCGTCAAAGACATTAAAGAACAAAGGGATAGGATGAAGGAGCCAGACGTCCCTATCGTGGGGGGAGGGCAGTCCTCTCCCACAGAGGACGTGGGGTCTGTTGCCCAGTCCTCTGGCAAGCGCGCAGGGCGGCCAAAGCCACGGGGCCGACAAAAGAACCCTTTCGTTGATGACTCTGATGACGAGCAGCCCTCGGGACATCCTCGGACTATTAAAGATAGAACATATAAGCGGCCCCAGGACTTGCTTCCTGGTAGTGACGTATGCCCCGCTGAAACGGCAGAGGCGCCGGTTAACCCGTCCGCCCCGCCCCTTGCCGCCTGATTCAGAGGATCAAGAAGGGATGAATAGCCCCCCCCGGGCGCGGGGAGGGGAACAGGGGACCTCATGCCTGTACCCCCCTCTGCCAGCCGAAACATCAGAGGGTTGGGATGATCCCATGGACAATAATATGGGGGATCCTGAATCTGGGGGGTCTGCGGGAACACCGAAGGAGGGACAATTACAGGGAGGCTCGCGTTGCCGAGGACAGCCCTGGGTCCTTCTGCCGGCTCGAATTACTGTCAGTCCCCACAACCCCCTGAAATTCTGGCAGCAGGTGAAAGCTCGAGCTCTGCAAGAAGGAAATTGGGACCTATCCGAGCAAATTAACGTTCCTGTAACAGCAGGCAACCCCGGTGAAACGAATTTAAGGGGGACTGGGGAGATGGCTTTCCTGGTGGTACGGGGTGATCCAGGACAAGGAATTATGGATGAACATAGACCATATTCGTGGAAAGTTATACAGGATTTACAAAAGGCAACTGCGCAATATGGTCCCAACTCCCCCGCAGTTATGCAATTAATACGCTTATTAACTATGGAAGAAATGACACCTTATGATATTGCTCAAATTGCTCAAATTATTTTCCAACCTGTGCAATGCGCCGTTTTTCATAGTATCTGGACTCAGAGAGCAGAGGCGCAAGCAGTACACAATTTGCAGCTTTCACAAACCGATCCACGTTATGGTAACGGAGCTGATGTTCTGACTGGGACTGGTCAATTTAATAATCCTCAACATCAGGCTCAATGGCATCCGCTTGTATTGGAGCAAGTAAAGACTATTGGTGTAGAAGCTTTGCTCCGAACGGCAGAGCTAGCAGAGCCTAAGGCAAGATATACCATGATTAAACAGGGGGCTAAAGAGCCGTTTCTGTCGTTTGTAGAGAAATTGATGGGGGCTATAGAGCGGCAGGTATTTGATGCACATATACGAGAAATGCTGGTAAAACAGTTAGCCCGTGACAATGCTAACGCAGATTGTCAAAAGGTGATTGAGACGCTCCCTGGGGATCCAACCCTAGAAGCTATGATTACGGCTTGCAGGAAGGTGGACTCTGTTGAACACAAAATGTCTGCATTAGCTACAGCTATGTCTGCAATGTGTATGTCTAATCAGAAATGTTACTGCTGCGGGCAGACTGGACATGTCAAGGCTAACTGTCCCGCTAAAAATAGAAAAGGAGGAGCCGGGCAGGTGGCCGTGGGAGCAGCTACATGTCTTAAGTGCGGAAAGCTGGGACACTTTGCAAAGCAATGTAAATCTAAATTTCATGCTAATGGTCAACCCCTCCAGTCGGGAAACGGCAGAAAGAGCGCGAAGGGGCACGTGCAGACACAAATGCCCTACCACTCCAGCAAGCCCTTTCTGGTACAACAGCCAGCGCAGACACCACAAGCCTTTGTGACAAGTTACGGGGACAAACCCAAGGAGCAGCCGGGATGGATGTATGCACCACCCACACAGTAACTTTATCTACCCAAGGAGTGCATAAAGTGCCCCTGGAAGCCTGGGGACCAATTGGTAAAGGATTAAGTGCCTTACTAATAGGACGATCAAGTAGTACTTTGCAAGGGCTAATGGTGCATGTGGGAGTTATTGATGCTGATTATCACGGGCAAATATGTGCAATGGTATCTACTGCAACCCCTCCAGTCACTATAAAAGGAGGCACACGAATTGCTCAACTCGTACCATTTATGAGCTGTGTGCCTGCGACAGAACAGGTAATTCGTGGTACTCAAGGTTTTGGGTCCACTGGAAAGCCGCAGGTCTTTTGGTCACAACGCATTATGGAAAGCAGGCCAGAAATGACCTGTACCCTCACTATGGCAAATGAATCCCCATCACAGATAAAATTGATAGGTTTGCTGGACTCTGGGGCTGATATGACCATCATAGCACAGCATAACTGGCCCTCCTCGTGGCCATTGGTTGTAAATGCGGAAGGAGTGTTGGGTGTAGGTGGAGTTTCAAATAGTTTTATTGCAGCAAAACCTGTGCTAATAAGCAACCCAGAGGGACAGAAAGCCACTGTGAGGCCATATGTCACCACTTTGCCACTTAATTTATGGGGTCGAGATGTGTTGGATCAATGGGGGGGTGCATCTTACCACGGATTTTTCATAGGGGCCACTGTGCTGCAGGGCGTGGAGCGCCCGACACTGGCACTGACCTGGTTAACAGATAAACCAGTGTGGGTGGATCAGTGGCCCCTCAATCAAGAAAAACTCCTCGCCTTGAAATCTTTAGTTGCAGAACAATTGGCCGCAGGACATATTGAGGCCTCTCATAGCCCATGGAACACACCAGTGTTTGTGATCAAAAAGAAATCTGGAAAATGGAGGCTATTGCATGATTTACGAAAGATTAATGAGGTAATAGCACCCATGGGGGCATTGCAGCCAGGGTTACCTTCTCCAACTATGATTCCAATGCAATGGGAAATTATTGTAATGGACTTAAAAGATTGTTTTTTCACCATTTCTTTAGCCGCACCTGATATGGAGAAGTTTGCTTTCACTGTACCTTCAGTGAACAACGGTGAGCCGGCGAAAAGGTATCATTGGAAAGTTCTGCCTCAGGGAATGAAAAATTATCATAGAATCATAGAATCATAGAATCATTTCAGTTGGAAAAGACCTTCAAGATCATCGAGTCCAACCATTAACCAGCCCCCTAAACCATGCCCTGGAGTACCCTGTCCAGTCGCTTTTTGAATACCTCCAGGGATGGTGAATCAACCACTTCCCTGGGCAGCCCATTCCAATGTTTGACAACCCTCTCAGTAAAAAAATTTTTCCTAATATCTAACCTAAATCTCCCTTGCCTCAACTTGAGGCCATTTCCTCTTGTCCTATCTCCAGACACCTGACAGAAGAGACCAACACCCACCTCACTACAACCCCCTTTCAGGTAGTTGTACAGAGCGATAAGGTCTCCCCTCAGCCTCCTCTTTTCTAGACTGAACAACCCCAGATCCCTCAGCCGCTCCTCATAAGACTTGTGCTCCAGGCCCCTCACCAACTTGGTTGCCCTAAATTCTCCCACCATTTGTCAGTGGTTTGTGGCAAAGGCCTTAAGTCCAGTTTGTGCTGCATTCCCAACATGTTATTGTTATCATTATATGGATGACATTTTGTTAGCCGCTCCATCTCAACAGATGTTAAGCGAAATGGAAGTCACAGCACGTGATTCACTACAGCGATTAGGCCTAGTTATTGCACCTGAAAAGGTATAGCGTCAACAGCCGTGGTTGTATTTGGGTATGAAAATATTAAATCAGACAGTCGCACCACAACCCATTCAGTTACAATTGGAGATAAAAACTTTAAAAGATGTACAAAAATTGGCCGGAGTGATCAATTGGGTTCGACCCTATTTAGGGTTGCCATCATCGAAATTACAGCCACTTTTGGATTTATTGAAGGGTGATACAGATATTGCTGCACCACGGGCATTAACCCCTGAGGCAAAACAAGTAATTACAGAAGTAGAGCAAGCAATTGTGCATAGACATGTGTGGAGAATTGATCTGACAGTTTCAGTTCAGGTTTTTGTATTAATAGACAAATTGGTACCTTTTGCCATGATCGCACAATGGAATTCTGATTGGCCGGATCCATTGCATGTGTTAGAATGGGCCTTCTTACCGTTCAGACCAAACAAAACTGCCCCAGGTCTTTTTGAGCTTTTAGCCCAGATTATCATGAAGACCCGAGTTCGATGTATGGAATTGATAGCCAGGGACCCGGAATGTATCACCGTGCCTGTTAAAACCGATTATTTTGAATGGTGTCTCGCTAATAGCTCTGCATTGCAAGCAGCCTTGGCAAATTATACTGGGCAAATTGGGTATCATCTTCCCTCTCATCCGTTAATTAAAATGGGAAGTCAAATACGCTTTGCACAAAAGCAACTAAGTCAATCAGAGCCGGTGATTGGTCCCACGGTGTTCACTGACGGTTCAGGAAAAACAGAAAAAGCAGCCATTGTGTGGCATGATGGCCAGCAATGGCAACAGAAGATAGAACAGCAAGAAGGCTCCCCTCAAGTTGTAGAACTTCGAGCAATGGTGATGGTGTTTCAACATTTTCCAGATCCTGTAAACGTTGTCACCGATTCAGCTTATGTGGTGGGTTTGGTTCAAAGATTGGATAAGGCTGTGCTTGGTCAGGTGGGAAATGAAAAGTTATTTGGGGTGTTGAAGCTGTTATGGATGGAGATTCAGGAACGCCGCTCCCCATATTATGTCATGCATATTAAAAGCCACACAAGCTTGCCTGGTTTTATTGTGGAAGGGAATGCTTGTGCAGATGCTCTCGTATCGGGGGTGGCAATAGGTCCAGTACCAAATGTGAGACAACAGGTGATCGAAGCTCATCGTTTTTTTCACCAAGGACATCGGGCCTTAAAGCGGCAATTTCGATTGTCGAACTCTGAGGCTTGTGCCATCGTCGCCGCGTGCCCTGTCAGGGCCACCATGTACCTCATTATTATGGAACCAACCCTAGAGGCCTTCGAGCCTTGCAAATCTGGCAGACTGACATGACACATATTCCTGAGTTTGGGCAGTTGAAATATGTGCATGTGTCTATTGATACTTTTTCTTCTGTTGTTATTGCCACCGCTCATACAGGTGAAGCTGCCAGGGATGTTATTTGACACTGGCAACGAGCGTTTTCTGTGGCTGGTGTACCTCAGCAGATTAAGACTGACAACGGTCCAGCCTATCTTTCTACCAAGGTGACTACCTTTTTGCAGCTTTGGGGAATTACCCATGTCACTGGTATCCCTCATTCTCCCACAGGACAAGGCATTGTAGAGCGCGCCCATGGAACTCTAAAGCATATGCTTCAAAAACAAAAAGGGGGAATGATGGGTGAGGGCCCGGAGGCTCGACTTAACAAGGCCACGTATGTATTAAATTTTTTGCAGGTCACTGATGATGTTCAACAACCACCAATGCTGCGTCATTTTGGGTCATTGACAAGTATATCGGGTGTGACCCCTGGGGTTAAGGTTCAGATACGTGACCTGCAGACGGGTCAATGGTCTGCACCTTGTGACTTATTAACCTGGGGTCGAGGTTATGCTTGTGTCTCCACAGATACTGGACCGTGATGGGTGCCGGCATGACTGGTAAAACCCTACTTAGAAGTGTCATCGCCTGCTGCAGTCTCCTCAGAGTAGTGGTTGCAATATGGGTACCATCGCAGCCCAAGATGAACATATGGGTAACGCCTGCAAATGCTACGGGCCAAGAGGGATGCTGGCTAAGCACACAAAGCAATGCTACATCACAAGCTCTTTCTGGATTATTGCTAGATATAGATTCTATATGTCATGCTACTCTATAAAACAGAGCAGCTATTGATTTTCTATTGTTGGCCCATGGCCACAGTTGTGAAAACCTTAATGGTATGTGTTGTATGAACCTATCAGATCATTCGGTGTCAGTGTCCCAGAGTATCCAACAGCTGCAAAGGGAGGTGCAGAAGCTGACAGAAGATGTTGGGGTTTTTTTTGGGTTGGATGGCTTGTTCTCTCAATGGGGGATTGGAGGGTGGTTAAAGGGAGTATTGAAAACAGGATTATTAATATTGGCAATTATTATCATTGCATTGAGCATCCTCCCATGTGTGCTGTCCTTGCTGCAAAGGGCCCTGAAGCGGACAATTCACATGGCATATTTGGCGCAAAAACAAAAAGGGGGAATTGTAGAGGACCTCGGCTGGACCGAGGGGCCTGGGGAGGATATTGACCTTGACAAGATTGCAGTGTTCCCGTGAGAGAACAAGAAAGGATGAGAAGCATGCCTGGGAAACTAAGTTTAAGGAATGTGTTGACCGTTTGCAGTTGTGATAAGGAACCTGAAAAAGTCACCCAATGAGGGGTGAGAAATACAACTTCTGACAACTATTTGACCAATAAGGGACAGACATATGTACAAGGTAACAAGTATAATGGGTATAAATTTGCTGGCTTGTAGTAATAAAGAAACCTTCTTTGCTTGTACTATAAGAATGCGTACTTGTCGTTTGTCCGTCTCGATCCACGACAGAGATTGTATTGAGTCTGGCTGAGATGGAGTTAATTCTCCACATAGCAGCCCTCATAGTGCTGTGCTCTGCATTAGTAGCTAAAAGGTGTTGATAACACACCAGCGTTTTGGGTACTGCTGAGCAGTGCTGGCACAGCATCAAGGCTGTCTCTCCAACATTTTTTGCCCCCCCTCAACGGCAGGCTGGGGCAGGGCAAGATCTTGGGAGGGGACATAGCCAGGACAGCTGACCTAAACTAACCAAACAGATATTCCATGCCATATGACGGCAGCTCAGCTATAAAAGCTAAGTAAAGGGAGATGGAAGGGGGGCATTTTTGTCTTCTGGAGCAACCACTACGCATACTGAAGCCCTGCTTCCCAGGAAGTGGCCAGACATCGCCTGCTGATGGGAAGTAGAGAATAACATCATTTGTTTTCCTTTGCTTTTGCACATGATCTTTGCTTTCACGTTATTAAACTGTCCTTATCTTGACCCACGAGCCTTTTGTTATATTTTCTCCCCCCTGTCCAGCTGAGAAGGGGGAGTGATAGAGCGGCTTTGGTGGGCACCTGGCACCCAGCCAGGGTCAACCCACCACACATTATTATTAAGGAAATGCTGAAGTGGCCCTATGTGGCATTTGAGGCAGCTGCTTTTCATCCAGAAACTGACAACTTCTGCATATTTTGACATCTTAGTAGTGGTAACAGCTACATGAACAAAGAATGAATGATGGCCTGCTCATGGGGGCAACGCAGCCCAAGACCTGTTGCTGTCTTCCAAGTGCATTGCTGCAAAAGGGATCAGACTGTGTTTCATTCCACTGGCACGTAACCCTCAGTGTGCCCATTTCAGCTGCTACATCTGAGTGGACTAATGAGGGATCTTCTGCAATTTCCACTTCTCTTGCAAACTATTGCAAACTATATTTTTGTTTAAAGCTCTTGCTTAATTCTCGCTGCTGAGATGTATCACCAAGCATCCTCTGCTGCTTGGAAACTGTTTTCACCTCTACTTCATAGGAGAAAAATCTAGAAGTCTGTCTCCAGTCAAAGGACTTTCAGTGGCTACCGGGCTGTACATGGCTGTACACCCACTTTTTAGGCTGAAGAGTTGGAGTGGAGCATTCTTTCACTCTTAAAGGCTCTCATATTGTCGCTACTTTCCCTTTTCTGAATAAACTAGCAGCCTTACAGAAAAAATAAAATTAGTTCCTCCTGGTAGGAAAATGCCATAAATACAAAAGATGTTTCTCTATACTTGCTTATTCCCACAGCTGGGGTCTTGCTCAGTAGTGACTAGTTTTTGCTGAACACTTCTTGCTAGTCTTCTCCACAGGCAAATGTCTGTACTTAACCCTTTCTATCCTGCAGCACTCCTGAACCTCACAATCTGAGGAACTCCTCCTCCCCTTCCTCTTCCTTACTGTTTCCCTCTAGGTCCTCAGGCCATCCATAGGTTATAACGCCACTTGCGTCTCATGGAGCATTTTCAGTCTCCTGAAGGCAAAGGGCAACCCAGAACTGGTGACCAAGTAGCTCTAAAGGATGCAGATAGCTAGATGTACAGTACCAATGTAACAACGTCCAAGAGAGATTGTTTAAAGGTTATTTTAACAGACTGGTACTTATTTTGGTTTTGTTCTTTACAGATGATTTTCTAAAGACATTATACCCAAACCCATAAATACAAGGGGTTTATATATAATTTTGAGCAAAGATGTCACATTTCATTTTTTTCAATGTGATTTTTTAGAAGGATGCACCCTGCATAATTCAAAAGTAAACTGATCTGAATGATCTTTATTGGATACATCACAATTTATGACATCTTTCATTGTCTAGGCTTTGTAGAACAGCTTTTCTGACCTTTGAACATAAATCAGATAAATTACCCAAGCAAATTACTAAACTAACGTAGCTGCTGGTTTAGACCAGTTACTTTTGCTTACAACCTGAAACAACCCCTTAAACATAATAATATACAGAAACAGACCTCTGATGGTACCACAGGTTTTTGAAAGGGAACCTCTGACTCCTTTTGTAAGGGAAAGGTAACTCCTTAGGATCATCTGTTACAGTTCACTGTAGATGAAGGCTGTTTGTGCATTTTGGGTTCCTAATCCTGTAAATGAGAGGTGCACTAATTCTTTGGAATCAATCAGTAAACAGCACAAAAATTGCAATTAAGGTTTAAAGCACTCCACAATTAATGTGTGTGTTTCGGTTTGAGTGGCGGGGTTTTTGGTAGCAGGGGAGGGGCTGCAGGGGTGGCTCCTGTGAGAAGCTGCTAGAAGCTTCCCTGGCTCCAAGTCGGACCTGCCTCTGGCCAAGGCCGACCCAATCAGCGATGGTGGTAGCGCCTCTGGGATAACATATTTAAGAAGGGGAAGCTGCAGTGGGGGAGGAGATTGGAATGTGAGAGAAACACCTATGCAGATACCAAGGTCAGTGAAGGAGGAGGGGGAGGAGGTGTGCCAGAGGAGGTGATGCCCCTGCAGCCCATGGTGAGACAGCAGGCTGTCCCCCTGCAGCCCATGGAGGTGAACAGTGGAGCAGATGCCCACTTGCAGCCCATGGAGGACCCCATGCCAGAGCAGGTGGATGCCCCCGAAGATGGCCGTGACTCCATGGGAAAGCCCACGCTGGAGCAGCCTGTGCCTGAAGATCAGCCTGAGGAAAGGACTCATGCCAGAGAAGTTCATGAAGGACTGCAGCCCATGGAAAGGACTCACGTTGGAGAAGTTTGTGAAGGACTGTCTCCCGTGGGAGGGACCCCATGCCGGAGCAGGGGAGGAGTGAGGAGTCCTCCCCCTGAGGAGGAAGGAGCAGCAGAGACAATGTGTGGCTAACTGCATCCCCCATCCCCCTGTGCCGCTGGGGGGAGGAGGTAGAGAAAACCAGGAGTGGAGTTGAGCCGGGAAGGAGGGAGGGTGGGAGGAAGGTGTTCTAAGGTTTGGTTTTACTTCTCATTATCCTTGTTTTGATTTGATTGGTAGTAAATTAAATTGATTTTGTTTCTTCCCCAAGTTGAGCCTGTCTTTTGCCTGTGACCATAAGTGGTGAGTGATCCCTCCCTGTCCTTGTCTTGACCCACAAGCTTTTCTTTATATTTTCTCCTCATCCCACCGTGGCCAGGGGGTGGGGAGTGAGCGAGTGGCTGCATGGTACTTTGTTACTGGCTGGGCTTAAACCGCAACAGTGTGTTAAATCAATATATTAATTACAAATATACGCACAAATATATGCTTTGATGACAGCCCAATATTTAGTTTTAAATACAGTGCTAGTACCACATTTATCAAATCTACAGAGAAGCAATTCTATTCCTGAAGTAGTATATTGCTACTTCTGAGCTACAGAATCTCTGGCATGAGCTGAAATAGTCTCTAGAGCACCACAATGTAGCACACGTGTATTTGGCAAGAACGTGTAATGAGAGGCAAAAGGAAGAGAAAAGACACAGGCACTGGGATATAAAGCGTGTTGGCAACACATGGAGTCAGTAAGGGTTTGCTACTGAATTATTTTTATAATACTACAAAGCTTTTTGTATAGAACTAAATATATGTTCAAGATCACAGATGAAACTGTGTAGAAGCAGCAAAAAAATCACAAACTAGCCTGGCACCATTGCACTTTGCCCTGAATAAAGGGCAATGCATAGCCTTGATGCCCACAGAGCAAACAAGGAACTGTAGCTGTGACAGTATCAGTTTGGTCCTTGCTTCCCCCTTACTCTACATATGATATAATCTGTACCAGCCCTTTTCCGGGTACATGATACTTCTCCCTCCACCCCTGTTCAGCTGTGCTGACAGTGAATTAGGAGACAGAGCCAATGCTCCATGCATTCGCTCCCACACGGAGAGGAGTAGTAGAGCGGCAGCAGTTCTCTCACCTAAAGCCATGGGATCTGCAGCATAGGCAAACTGGAAGTAATGGGACAATTTGGTACCTTGATACTCTTCTGTGGAGGCTGACAAGCACCTATGTTTCAAACCTGAGGACAAAGTTAAAGTGAATAAGAGGAAAAACTATTTTATACTGGGCAATAACCCCCAGTTATCAATACAGGCTGGGGGATGAAGGGATTGAGAAGAGCCCTGTGGAGAAGGACTTGGGGGTACCGGTGGGTGAAAAGCTGGATGTGAGCCGGCAATGTGCACTCGCAGCCCAGAAAGCCAACCGTATCCTGGGCTGCATCAAAAGAAGCATTGCCAGTGTTGCCGAAATCCGGAATAAAACTCCTTAACAGCAATGAGAAGTTAAGAAGCAGGCACTCCTTTATTGCAGCGCTGGGCACACAGGGGATCGCTCCACCTATCGTGTGCACCTGTCTTGTCTAACGATACAGTTAAATACACACCTGTTATACATATTCATTAAGTTTCTGGGAAATGTTATACATAATCATCAACTTTCCAGTAAATCATTAGCATATGTATATGTCTCTTCACGCAGGCACAGCAAAGGTCTCTGGTGGTCTTCAGAAGCCCTCTGGTGGTCTTTCATAGTCTTCCTCACTTGTCCGCTTCTTGACCTCCTTTAGCTGATTCTGCGCAGTATGATTCTCATCACTATCTATATTAGTTTGCATAAAAATGTATACTATGTTCTCTTTTGAAATCCAACCTTTTCAATGATTGGTCTTTCAGTTTGTTATCAAAATGGGAAAGGTAGGGAGTTTCCAAGAAGCAAATCTTCTTGGCTTCTTAAAAGAAAATATAAGCCAACGATAATCAGCTAAAAGTACAGTACTGCACATTCTTTAAGTTCTTTATCTACTATGGTTACATATCACAACTCTATATTCCTAATATTTCAGTTATAATCAGATTTGATTTCTTTTAAAATGTAACATTTCCCCCCTTTGAAAGTTTTGAAAATCACTTCAATACTTTCACTATAATTCTACTGATCACTTACTATATATTGGAGGAGGTTCTGGGATTATTTGTTCATTTTGTTGTTTTGCAACAGCTTAGACGATCATGTGATTAAAAGAAGTTTCACGAGTCAAACGTGTTAGCCGATTCATCATTCTCCAAGTTAGGATATATAATATTGTTGACAAACTGATCAAAACCAATATCAAAAAACCACGATGGGGTGACACAACTTGTTCAGGATGCCCGTAGCAGTAGGTGACCATCCGAAAAGTGTGTCCCACCATTTATGTTCTGCATCTTTTTACACTCTTTCAAAAATTCGGTATATTTCTTTCACATTGTTATGAACAGTTATTAAGGTTTTCTGTCCATTTTCCCTAATTTTTTCTAAAATCTCAACTAGATCCTTGTGTTGTAGTAACTGTTTTACCAAAGCGAGATTCATTCCGATGGGTATAGGTAATAATTCATAAATCAACATATAGATTGCAAAAGTTGGTGAGACGTGACCGGGGCTGAATAGGAAAAGTCACATCCTACAATCTTAATAAAATTACAAACACAATAATTTAAATGATTTTTAGTCTCGACAACTAACTCGTCTACAGATAAAAAGTCACAAACAGTCCTCAAACATACACAGTCTTTGCCGATATATATAAGTACTGTTTCAGGGTTTTCATTAGGATGAATCTCAAAATGGCAAATATTTTGTTCAATATCTAAACAAATATCTTGTGCCTCCATTGCATTACCTTCACAAACAAATCCTTGTTGTTCCCGTACAATGCAAAATTCCAAATTAACAGTTTGTCATTTTTCGTTCTCTTTTCGGGCCCATACTCTATGCTCAAAAGGATAGAGTATAGTTCCGTTGTGGTTCAACCCTAATGCAATAATGGGATAAATTGGGTATATGGTAACATTATATATAGTTAATACAAAAGTTGTAGCTGTGTTTATAACAGGATCATAAGTAAAGTTTACCAAGTTCCACCAGGATTGGAGTTCTTTCTCAAAATTAGTGGCACTGTCCCAAATTATTTTCCGAATTTCAGTAGGGAGAATGCCTTCTTCACCTTCTCTTATAATTGAGGCGGCTACCGACTGTATCCATATTTGAGCCTGGATACAACTGAGAGCCAAAGAGAGGTTATTTTGGACCACCGTAAGTGCATCAGTAATCAATTCATGGTCCCTTATATTTACCTTTTCCTATTTTGATAATATATTTGACAACAGCCACTGGTTAGTCTCCAAAGTCAATAACAAAGATCATAAAGGTTGTTGTAATTTAGCTAAATCACTAATTAAAGTAGCCAACTTGTTCATTATTATCTCTGAATCGATGCTATTTCTAGCATTTTCACTGATACTATTTGCCTTTTCAAAAGAGTTATTAATGCTTCTGCCCCCCAATGACATTCCTTATGTTTTGTCTGTATTATTTCCCTCATTACAAATGGTGGAATTACTACTTGTCCTTTTGCTGTCACCCACCATCCTTCCAAATTTTTCCTTGCATTTAATAGTTTCCCCAATTTCTCATCCTCCTCTGAATATTTAGGTTTTTCCTTTGGTATTACAATAGTTTTTGTAAGAATTAATGCCATTTGTAAGGCATTCCTTTTGGCTGCTTCCCTAGCTGATTTATCTGCTAATCTGTTCCCTACAATCTCTTTTGTATTCCCTGATTGATGTGCTTTACAGTGCATGATTGCTACTGCAGTTGGTTTCCGAACTGCTTGTAGTAAATGTAAAATCTCCTCTTTATATTTAATGTTGGACCCCTGAGAGGATAATAGTCCTCTTTCCTTCCATAAAATCCCATGGACATGGACCACGCCAAATGCATATTTCGAATCAGTCCAAATATTCACTTTCTTTTCTTCACTCAATTCTAGAGCCCTTGTCAAAGCCACTAATTCCGCCTTCTGAGCTGAAGCTGTGTTTGGCAAAGCATTGGCTTCTATAACTGATTTTTCAGTTGTTACCGTATATCCTGCATAGCGGATTCCATTTTCAACAAAGCTGCTACCATCTGTGTACAATTCCCAGTCTGGATTGTCCATAGGTACATCCTTCAGATCCTCTCGACTGGAATATACATACTCAATGGTAGTCAGGTAATCATGTTCCAGTTGTCCTTCTTCCTGTATAGAACTCAAAAAGACTGCAGGATTAGTCAAATTAGTGGTTTTCAAAAGTACATCATCTTGCTCCATCAAAATTACCTGGTATTTCATCATTCTGCTTGGGGAGAGTCAATGGCCCCCCTTTTGCTCTAACACTGATATCACCATATGTGGTACATATACCACCATCATCCTTCCCAAAGTCAATTTTCGGGCCTCCTGTATTATCATCACAGTGGTTGCTACTGCTCCCAAACAAGCAGGCCAGCCTTTACTTACAAAGTCCAATTGTTTGGAAAAGTATCCAACCGGTCGCTTCCAACTTCCCATCTTCTGAGTCAGCACTCCCAGTGCAATGTGTTTGTTTCTCATGTATAAATAACTGGAAGTCTTTAGTCAGATCCGGAAGTCCCAGGGTTGGTGCTGTCATCAGGGTCTGTTTTAGATTCTTGAAAGCTCTCTGCTGATCTGGACCCCATTCAGATGGTGGACCTTTAAGAGCTTCATATAAAGGTTTAGCCAACAGACCATAGTTCATTATCCATAGCCGACACCACCCAGTCATTCCCAAGAAGGTTCTCAATTCGTGGGTATTTCTCGGCTCCGGGATACTGTAAATTGTTTCTTTGCGGTCTGTTCCCAACTGTCTTTGCCCTTGTGAGATTTCAAAACCCAGATATATCACAGTCTGTTTTGCTATCTGGGCCTTAGTTCTAGAGACTTTGTATCCGCTTAACCCCAAAAAGTTTAAAAGATCAATTGTTACCTTTATACACGCTGGTCTCTCCTCTGTTGCTATCAATATGTCGTCTACATACTGTAGGAGCAAATGTCCAGGTTTGGGACCATCTCGTTTCCACATCTCAAGTTCTTTTGCTAATTGGCTCCCAAAAATTGTTGGACTGTTCTTGAATCCTTGCGGCAATCTTGTCCATGTCAATTGTGTTTTTCGTCCTGTTTTTGGATTTTCCCACTCGAAAGCAAATAATTTTCGACTTCCTTCTTCCAGGGGTATACAAAAGAAAGCATCTTTTAAATCAAGCACTGTAAACCACTGGTGATTCTCCCCTAGAGTTGTTAAAAGTGTATATGGATTGGTTATTACAGGATGTATGTCTTTCACTATCTGATTTATTGTCCTCAGATCCTGTACTAATCTATAGTCTCCTGATGGCTTTTTCACTGGTAAAATTGGAGTATTATATTCAGATTCACACTCCTCTAAGATTCCATATTCCAAAAATTTATCAATTAATTTCTTGATTCTCAATCTAGCCTCAGGTTTAACTGGATACTGTTTTAATTTCACTGGTTTCACATTTTCCTTCAGTTCTACTTTTACAGGTTGTGTCATTTTAGATTTTCCAGGTATCTCTGTGTTCCAAACTGTAGGGATCACAGTATCATCAGCTTCTTGTGGTATCTCCTGAATCTTAACCTTCTCCTGTATCATCAATATTTCTCCTGTCTTTGATTCTGGTATCTTTAAAAGAATTTCTTCTCCCTCAAAAGTTATCTGTGTATTCAATTTGGATAACAAATCTCGACCCAACATGGGTATCGGACATTCTGGTACATACAAAAATTCATGTGTAATTGCTTTATTTCCAAATTTTAAATCAAGGGGTTGAAAGAATGGTCTATTTTCCTGTTTCCCAGTCGCTCCAATTATGTTCGCTGTTTTATTTTCCAATTTCCCTTTATAAGTATTCAAAACAGAATATATTGCTCCCGTATCAACTAAAAATTCAACTTTATCATTTCCCAGCTTAATTGTAACCAGAGGTTCAGCTGGGTTTCCCTCCGGTCCCCTTCATTCATTTAAAGTCATCATTTTTGTAGCCTCTTGTTGACTTATTTGTCTTTTGGGGCAATCCCTTTTCCAATGTCCATCCTCCTTATAATATGCACACTGATTTATTTCAAGGGGTATATTAGGTTCCCGGTTACCAAAGTTTCTAAAACTTCCTCTTCCCCGAGCTCGTCTTCTTCCTCTTGCTGCATTCCCTGTTAAGACAGCTATTAATCTACTGTCTCTGATCTTTTTTTTTCTTTTTTTTTTCTTTTGTTTTTTCTTCCTTCTCTTAATTATTATAGACTTTCCATGCTGTTTCTAACATTTTATTTAAATTTCTTGAATCCTCTCCCTCCAATTTTTGGACTTTTTGCCTTATATCAGGTGCTGACTGCCTCATAAAAAAAAACAAAGCCAATTGTTGTTCTGCTTCTGTCTCCAATTTCAAATCAGTATATTTTTAGCAGTTTCCTTCAATTTTTCCAAAAACACAGAGAGAGATTCATTTTTATCTTGATTTATTTCATATAATTTAGACCAATTCAAAGCTTTCGGCATTGCATGCTTTATTTCATACAATACTTATTTTTGATATCGAGTTAACCTTCTCCTGTGTACAGGGTCATTTGGATCCCACTGGGGATCTCTCGAAGGAAAACTCTGTTCCAAAGTTCCAGAAAGCATTCCATTCATAAGTGTTGCCTCTGCTTGTGTTTTTCCAGTTTTATTACCATCTGTTTTTCAGTACTATCCAATAAATTATTCTCCCTGACTCAATACTCCTTTCCCGTGAATGTGAGGGAGAGAGATCTTGCTCCTCCCTTGGTGGGGTTATTTCTAATTCTAGTTCCATTTTATCTTCTTTTGGTACCGTACATTTAATGTATCTCTTTCTAATATCACAAGCTGAACAACAGCTCTTAGTTTTCTTATTTTCTAAAGTTAATGTTATCACTAAATTGTCTCGACTAATTAACTTTTTTTTTTTTTTTTTTTTTTTTTTGCCAATCCGTTTTCTGCCTCAAATAAAAGAACAGATCCACATATGGCACTTCACTCCATTTACCCTCTCTCCTACAAAATAACATTAACTGTAATATAGTATTATAACTTAAAGTTCCATTTGTTGGCCATTTTTCTTGATCTTCCAAAACATACAAAGGCCACCAATGATTACAATATTCAATCATTTGATTTTTACGTAAATCATCATGTAATTCACTCCAATGTGCCAATAAACATCCCAATGGTGATGTTTTTGGTATCTTTTCATCAGTGGTTATATTTCCCAAGCTCTTACTCTTAAATAGTTTGGCTAATGCCATTATGCTTATATCAAACACCAAATGCACCAAATATCAATTATCAAAGTTCCAAATATCAAAACCCAAAAACAAAATACCAAATATCAAAAACCAAAATCCAAATACCAAATACCAAACAAATGCAAATGACAATTGTCCCAAATACACAAATGTCCAACCCAGCAATAGCTTTCGCTTATGACTTACGGGCAGACGCCTAGGCTTCTACACAAACGGGTACCCTCTGAGCCCCAACCCTGCGAAGCTTTCGCCGCGCCTTACGGGCAGGCTATCCAAACAAATTCCAAAGAAGAAGTGCCTTACCCTTTCTCCAGGGAACGTTGCGAGGAGCTTTGCGAGTCGAGAGCGATGGTTCCCCCCGAGAATCCCTCGGTGCCGGCTGGAGTTCGATCACCACTCGATCTCGTCCAGTCTCACTCGCAAGGTCCCATCTGGGTCACCAAAACTGTTGCTGAAATCCGGAATAAAACTCCTTAAGAGCAATGAGAAGTTAAGAAGCAGGCACTCCTTTATTGCAGCGCTGGGCACACAGGGGATCGCTCCACCTATCGTGTGCACCTGTCTTGTCTAACAATACAGTTAAATACACACCTGTTATACATATTCATTAAGTTTCTGGGAAATGTTATACATAATCATCAACTTTCCAGTAAATCATTAGCATATGTATATGTCTCTTCACGCAGGCACAGCAAAGGTCTCTGGTGGTCTTCAGAAGCCCTCTGGTGGTCTTTCATAGTCTTCCTCACTTGTCCGCTTCTTGACCTCCTTTAGCTGATTCTGCGCAGTATGATTCTCATCACTATCTATATTAGTTTGCATAAAAATGTATACTATGTTCTCTTTTGAAATCCAACCTTTTCAATGATTGGTCTTTCAGTTTGTTATCAAAATGGGAAAGGTAGGGAGTTTCCAAGAAGCAAATCTTCTTGGCTTCTTAAAAGAAAATATAAGCCAACGATAATCAGCTAAAAGTACAGTACTGCACATTCTTTAAGTAAGTTCTTTATCTACTATGGTTACATATCACAACTCTATATTCCTAATATTTCAGTTATAATCAGATTTGATTTCTTTTAAAATGTAACACCAGCAGTTCAAGGGAGGTGATTCTGCCCCTCTACTCTGCTCTGGTGAGACCCCACCTAGAGTATTGTGTCCAGCCCTGGGGCCCCCAGCATAAGGAAGACATGGACCTGCTTGAGCGAGTCCAGAGGAGGGCCATGAAGATGATCAGAGGGCTGGAGCACCTCTCCTATGAAGAAAGGCTGAGACAGTTGGGGTTATTTAGCCTGGAGAAAAGAAGGCTCCGGGGACTCCTTATTGCATCCTTTCAATACTTAAAGGGGCCTTATAAGAAAGATGGGGCCAGACATTTTAATAGGGCATGTAGCAATAGGACAAGGGGTAATGCTTTTAAACTAAAAGAGGTGTCCTGGTTTCAGCTGGGATAGAGTTAATTTTCTTTCTAGTAGCTGGTATAGTGTTATGTTTTGGATTTAGTATGAGAAGAATGTTGATAACACACTGATGTTTTCAGTTGTTACAAAGCAGTGTTTAGACTAAGTCAAGGATTTTTCAGCTTCTCATGCTCAGCCAGCAAGAAGGCTGGAGGGGCACAAGAAGTTGGGAGGGGACACAGCCAGGACACCTGACCCAAAGTGGCCAAAGGGTTATTCCATACCATGTGACGTCATGCCTAGTATATAAAGTGGGGGGAGTTGGCCTGGGGGCAGATTGCTGCTCAGGAACTAACTGGGCATCGGTTGGCAAGTGGTGAGGAATTGCATTGTGCATCACTTGTTTTGTATATTCCAATCCTTTTATTACTATTATTATTGTAATTGTATTACTTTTCTTATCTCAAGCCATGAATTTTACTTTTTGTTTTTCCCAATTCTCTCCCCCATCCCACTGGGGTGGGGGGAGCGAGTGAGCAGATGCGTGGTGCTTAGTTGCTGTCTGGGGTTAAACCATGACAAGAGGGTAGATTCAGACTAGATATAAGGAAGAAATTTTTTATGATGAGGGTGGTGAAACACTGGAACAGATTGCCCAGAGAGGTTGTAGATGCCCCATCCCTGGAAATGTTCAAGGCCAGGTTGGACAGGGCTCTGAGCAATCTGATCTAGTTGAAGATGTCCCTGTTCATTGCAACAGGGTTGGACTAGATGACCTTTAAAGGTCCCTTCCAAGCCAAACCATTCTATGATTCTATGATTCTTCAAGCTCTCGCTTTTTTTTTTTTTTGACTTCTCTGACTACTCTCTTCTATTTAGACCTTTGTAGCTCATCTCCTTATATTGTCAAATTTTACTGCACTGAGTAATAATCCTCTCTGGAATCATGCAGAATTTACTATGCAAAATGATATTTAATGCAAGTCAAGTCATTTGAATGTGTCCCAAAATTTCAATCCTGGTTGTGATCCTGGACAACAATGGTGGAAAATATTTTGCTCAGAAAAGATGTTTATCCCTGTGCTTTTTTAACAGCATTTCCCAGGACTGTAAATCATATTCTGCAGCTTTTTGTGGCTTCAGGAGTAAAATACTCATTTGCTAAGAAGTCCTATTCTCTATGTAAGAATGTACAATCTCCATGTCAGAGTTCTCATTTTAAAACTTCTCAACTGAAGCATCTGAAAGAAGACAGAAGCAAAACTATAATGTGCAATCCCAACAGTGTCAAAGAATTTTTCTAAACAGCATCCCATTCTGGTTAAAGGAACATGAATTCTGTGTAAACTAATCTCCATGACTGAAGCTAGTTTTGATCATAGCATCTTTCAAATAAATAATACTTATGATCAAATAAATGGGAAAAGTGGGTATGCATCGTGGCAACCAAACAGAATATAATTTCCATGTAATTATTTGGAGGGGGAACAATCATTGAAACCTTACTCTTATTACAACTCAATGAAGTACATTTTTCTTCCCTTGACAAGGAGGTTGTCAAACCAGAGAATTATGGAAATGCTGGAAATAGTTTGAAAGAAGACAGGAGCTGTCACAAAAAGTTTCTTTTTTGAACATTTCACCTTCCATTCAACTGTGTAATTCAGAAGCCACTGAGTTTTATTACTGTATAACAAGTACATAATGCATGAGAAAAGCAGTCATTTACTGTGGTATTTTCTATTTCAAACTATTTTCAGGCTCTTGACACTAGTTAAAGGAACACGCAATTCTACTTTTCCTCTGATGAAATATTAACATACATACACATGCATACAAAGCAACAGTGAGGTTTCAATTTAAACTGAGAATACTTGTAGCTATGCAGCCCTGTGTACACTACAGAGGAAGCAGCATCTAGCTTAACAGTGAAGTGACTTCTAGTACAAAGATCTGTGTTCACAGAGTAGTTTTACTATAGGTACACTGTCATGCATGGAGTGATGCACTTCACTGGTTAGAGAGAAGTAGCAATATGTTTACTGATATAAAACAGTGATTTAACAAAGTTTGATAGTAAATGCGACAGTGGTTTAACAAGATCTGATGGCAAGGTTCACTTGATATTTACTGCGTAGAGGATAGGGTCAGACAAAACTGTCAGGGAGACCCTCCTGTTGAGTCACAAGGTTCAGAATGGACCCTTTTGTTTTCTAAACTACTTCTCAGAGAGGAGTTTAGGTGCAGCTGGATCCACTCCTAGTCCCAGACGTGGTCAATGGTTTATGTCTAAAGGATTATATGTGCACAATCAATCCTTGATATCGCTTAGCTAAGATTTCAAAGTTTAGCATGCTATTAATCACATACAGAGAATCTGTTGTGGCAAGGAATCTCTCAACCTCAAGGAGTAACCTTGAGAGGCATCCCTACTCAAGGGGAGATCCTGGCATGCAGCCTGCTGCCGTGCAGGAGAGCTCAACAGGCCCTGGGCTGTCCACTATTTATGGAGTAAGATAATTGACTCATAGTCATATTTGCATACTGACTACAGATGTTAGCTTCTTCTAAATTTGGCTTGAGTCGGACATTGACCAGCACTGTGGTTAGGTGGGTGCATTGTTCAAATTAGCCCTTGGCTATTGTGGTATTATCTGTCTCCCCCAAATCCACTTTGAGCCGGATGCAGCCATCCCGACCAGATGCATCCATTATGATCGCCACTGGTGGTTATCACTTGAGCAGGGTTATGGGAAATAAAGGTCAGGTTGGGGGGGAGGGGGGGAGTACACCGCCACATACACATCTGGCAACTGCAGGATATCACATTGGCAGGTTCAGAGATGAACCACATTTCTCTCCATACCAGTTTCTCTAGGCATTGCCATGAGAACCTTCTCTGTTTTTTCCTCATGCATTTTCTGGCACCCCAAAATTGCCTGTAACTTTGTTTCTATCTCCATTCTACAGACAAGGTAATAAACAATGCCAAGTTACTCAGCTACTTTAGACCTTCAGGACATTGTCAGAAGTAGCACATTGCTACAAGGTTTGTTATGGGAAAAAACAAAGGTTAGATTTCTAAATGCATTCAGGTACCTTGAGTTACAGACAGTAGGATTCTTTAAAAGCCCCTACAAATCTGATGCCGTCTGAAATCAGAAATGCTAAATCAATCACATGGAAGTTAGGCACAGAAAGGCTTAGAAACCTCACTAGATGCCTGTTTTTTTTAAGGTTTGCTACATGCTTAAAAATATGCCTCTTGGTTCCTTAACTCCAGGTTTAGAAGACTCAATGTGTCTTTTAGACACAAGATATCTAAACCAAACTTAATGATATGACTCCCACTATGTGGGGGAAAATCTAGCTATGTGTTAACATATATATTGATTGTATAAAGATGAGAGACAGATAGGTAGATATTCTATTGAAACAGGCACCAAAACCAAAATATACAAGTATCTTATGCATCCAGCCACTATTTCAATTAGGAGCTGCACCAACAGAAAATAATAATTTCTTTCATTAATATTTTTAATATACTGTGGTGGGTTGACCCTGGCTGGGTGCCAGGTGCCCACCAAAGCCGCTCTATCACTCCCCCTCCTCAGCTGGACAGGGGGGGAGAAAATATAACAAAAGGCTCGTGGGTCAAGATAAGGACAGTTTAATAACGTGAAAGTAAAGGTCGCGTGCGAAAGCAAAGGAAAACAAATGATGTTATTCTCTACTTCCCATCAGCAGGCGATGTCTGGCCACTTCCTGGGAAGCAGGGCTTCAGTATGCGTAGTGGTTGCTCCAGAAGACAAAAATGCCCCCCTTCCATCTCCCTTTACTTAGCTTTTATAGCTGAGCTGACGTCATATGGTATGGAATATCTGTTTGGTTAGTTTAGGTCAGCTGTCCTGGCTATGTCCCCTCCCAAGATCTTGCCCTGCCCCAGCCTGCCGTTGAGGGGGGGGCAAAAATGTTGGAGAGACAGCCTTGATGCTGTGCCAGCACTGCTCAGCAGTAGCCAAAACACTGGTGTGTTATCAACACCTTTCTAGGTATCAATGCAGAGCACAGCACTATGAGGGCTGCTATGTGGAGAATTAACTCCATTTCAGCCAGACCCAATACAATCTCCACCCCTTATTCCATACCATTTGCATCATGCTCAGGTCCCACATAATTTAATACAGATATCTTCTAACCACGCCATTGTATTTAATTCTCATTACTGAAATCCCTTCTTACCAACACTTACAACTGAAACTACATACTTAAACCACTTCTATACCCAACATACAGATTTATACATTCTCATTAACTACTATCACCTGTCCTTTAACAGATAGATATTACTGTCCCATTCCATGGGCTTCCTCCACTCCTCCCGATGTTACTTGGGCCCCATCTGTCAAGATGGGTGGTCAGGACAGGAGAAGCAGTATGTTCAATTGTTGGGCACCAACACCGGCTTGGTTTGGGTCACTGTTGCACTTGTCTGGTTCCTTGTGAAACTCACTCCTCTGCAGTTCAGGTCATTCCTGCTACATTACTTCCTACAACATACAACTTGCATCACAGATTATTTTTCCCCCAAGGTTAAATGTCCTTGAGGCACACACTGGGTCTCCCCATCCTTCCGCATTACCCACCAAGTACACCCAGGTCCCTGAGCAAAGACAATCCCACGAATGGGTTTGCCTTTTCCCATGGGAGGAGAAATCCACACTGCCTTCCCCAGCCACTTCCCCATGTGCACTACGGGGACCTTATCTCCTCCCACAGTATGTAGGGGTTTTTTTGGGGCAGGACCAAGACAGTTAGCAGATCCTCTGATGTTAACTAGCCAAGTGGCTTCTGCTAAATTTGTATCCCAATGCTTCCATGTCCCATTGCCCAGCGCTCTCACCATAGTCTTTAACAGTCCATTATATCTCTCAATCTTTCCAGATGCTTGTGGGTGATAGGGGATGTGGTACACCCACTCAATGCCGTGTTTCTTTGCCCAGGAGTTTATAAGGTTATTTCGGAAATGAGTCCCATTGTCTGATTCAATTCTTTCTGGGGTACCATGTCGACACAAAATTTGCCTTTCGAGGCCTAAGATGGTGTTTCGGGCAGTGGCATGGTTTACAGGATATGTTTCTAGCCAGCCAGTAGTTGCTTCCACCATGGTGAGTATGTAGCGCTTGCCTTGGCGTGTTCGTGGCAGTGGTCCAATGTAGTCAATTTGCCAGGCCTCGCCATATCGAAAGCCCAGCCACCGCCCTCTGTTCCAGGGAGACTTTACTCTGGTGGCTCGCTTGATTGCAGCACATGTTTCACATTCATGAGTGACCTGTGTGATGGCCTCCATGGTCAGGTCCACCCCTCGATCACGAGCCCACCTATATGTTGCATCTCTCCCTAGATGTCCCGATGTTTTGTGTGCCCATCAAGCTACAAATAGCTCTCCCTTACGCTCCCAGTCCAGGTCCACCTGAGCTACTTCTATTTTGGCAGCCTTGTCTACCTGTTCATGATTTCAATGTTCTTCAGTGGCATGGCTTTTGGGCATGTGAGCATCTACATGAGGTACCTTTAGAGTCGTGTTCTACACAGGCAGCAATGTCCTGCCACAATGCAGCTGCCCAGATGGGTTTACCCCTGCGTTGCCAATTGGTCTTCTTCCACTGCTGTAGCCACCCCCATAGGGCATTAGCCACCATCCAGGAGTCGGTATAGAGGTAGAGTACCGGCCACTTTTCTCGTTCAGCAATGTCTAGGGCTAGTTGGATGGCTTTCACTTGTGCAAACTGACTTGACTCGCCTTCTCCTTCAGTGGCCTCAACGACTTGTCGTGTGGGACTCCACGCAGCAGCTTTCCACTTCCGATGGTTCCCTACCACACGACAGGATCCATCAGTAAACAAAGCATAACACCTTTCGTCTTCTGATAACTCATTATATGGTGGTGCCTCTTGGGCACGAGCCACCTCCTCAGGCGATGCTCCAAAATCTCTGCCTTCTGGCCAGTCCATGATCTCTTCCAGAATTTCTGGGCAGTTGGATTTCCCCAGTCGAGCTCGTTGCGTGATCAATGCTATCCACTTACTCCATGTAGTGCTGGTTGCATGATGTGTAGAGGGGATGTTTCCTTTGAACATCCAGTGTAGCACGGGCAGTCGTGGTGCCAAGAGAAGATATGCTTCTGTACCAACAACTTCTGAAGCGGCTCGAACCCCCTCATATGCTGCTAGTATCTCTTTTTCAGTCAGGGTGTAGTGGGCTTCTGATCCTCGGTAGCCCCGGCTCCAAAACCCTAATGGTTGACCTCGGGTTTCTCCTGGTGTTTTCTGCCAGAGGCTCCAGGTGAGACCATGCTCCCCAGCTGCAGTGTAGAGTACATTTTGTACACCTGGTCCTGTCTGGACAGGCCCAAGAGCTACTGCACGAGCTATTTCCTGTCTGATATGCTCAAAGGCTTGTTGTTGCTCAGGGCCCCATTCAAAATAGTTCTTTTTCTGGGTTACTCGACAGAGAGGGCTCACAAGCTGACTATAACCTGGAATACGCATTCTCCAGAACCCCACGAGGCCTAGGAAAGCTTGTGTTTCCTTCTTGTTAGCTGGTGGAGACATAGCTGCTATTTTGTTGATCACATCCATAGGGACATGACGGCGTCCATCCTGCCATTTTATTCCCAAGAACTGAATCTCCTGTGCAGGTCCCTTGACCTTGCTTTTCTTTATGGCGAAACCAGCTTTCAGAAGAATATGAATTATTCTTTTTCCCTTCTCAAACACTTCTTCTGCCTTGTTGCCCCACACGATGATGTCATCTATGTATTGTAAATGTTCAGGGGCATCGCCTTGTTCCAGTGCAGTTTGGATTAGTGTGTGCGTCGTGGTTTAACCCTAGCCAGCAACTAAGCACCATGCAGCCACTCTCTCACTCCCCCCCACCTAGTGGTATGGGTGAGAATATCGGGAAAAGAAGTAAAACTCGTGGGTTGAGATAAGAACGGTTTAATAGAACAGAAAAGAAGAAACTAATAATGATAATGATAACACTAATAAAATGACAACAGTAATAATGAAAGGATTGGAATGTACAAATGATTCGCAGTGCAATTGCTCACCACCCACCGATCAACACCCAGTTAGTCCCCAATCGGCGATCCCCCCAGGCCAGCTTCCCCCCAGTTTATATACTAGACGTGATGTCACATGGTATGGAATACCCCTTTGGCCACTTTGGGTCAGCTGCCCTGGCTGTGTCCCCTCCCAATTTCTTGTGCCCCTCCAGCCTTCTTGCTGGCTGGGCATGAGAAGCTGAAAAATCCTTGACTTGAGACTAAACATTACTTAGCAACAACTAAAAACATCATTGTGTTATCAACATTCTTCTCATACTGAACTCAAAACATAGCACTGTACCAGCTACTAGGAAGACAATTAACTCTATCCCAGCTGAAACCAGGACAGTATCCACCCCTTATTCTATACCATTGACGTCATGCTCAGTTCCCATACCTTCAGTTACATCCCGGTCAATCATCACCACCTTTTCCGTCCCTTTGAGACACATAAACAATGATACATATAAATATATATGTATACTCACACAGAGATATCATTCCTTTAGTTTATGGGTCATGTTCATAAAATGTTCATTGCGTTCATTTAGTCCCCGATTCTGGGCTCCATCTGTCATACCAGTCTTTCTGGGCAGGAGGGATGGTGCAAAGTCCTCTCAGTCGGTAGAGCAGGATTGGGCTTCAGTGCGGTGTGACGAGCAGGTGACATTGAATGCAGCAGGAGGATGGTGTGCACCGTTGGATTGTTGCATGCTGGAGTCAGTTCTGGTTCCATCACTACTGCGCTTCGCTCAGTTTTATCACAGTTCATTCTTGCTTGATCTAAGTGATTCTTACTGTAGTACTGTGGATATAGCATATAACAATTATAGTAATGATGACATACAGTGGCAGGGTTATATAGCAACTAATATCATACAGTTTAATTCTGGCTATTCTCACCTAAAATTAAATCCCCTTCAGGCACACATCGGACTTCCCCATCTTTTTGCATCACCCACCAAGTGCACCCAGGCCCTTGAGCAAAAGCAATCCCACAAATGGGTTTACCTTTGCCTGAGGCAGGAGTAACCCAGACTGTCTTCCCTAACATATTTTTTATGTGCACTACAGGGACTTTATTCCCTTCTACAGTACATAAAAGTTCTGACTGGGCAGGGCCACCCCGATTGGCAGATCCCCTGGTGTTGACTAACCAGGTGGCTTTTGCTAAATGTGTATCCCAATGTCTGAAGGTGCCACCCCCCATTGCTCTCAATGTAGTCTTTAACAGTCCATTGTATCGTTCGATTTTCCCAGAGGCTGGTGCATGATAGGGGATGTGATACACCCACTCAATGCCATGCTCTTTGGCCCAGGTGTCTATGAGGTTGTTTCGGAAATGAGTCCTGTTGTCTCACTCAATTCTTTCTGGGGTGCCGTGTTGCCACAGGACTTGTTCTTAAAGGCCCAGGATAGTGTTCCAGGCAGTGGCATGGGGCACAGGATATGTTTCCAGCCATCCGGTGGTTGCTTCCACCATTGTAAGCACACAGCACTTGCTTTGGCAAGTTTGTGGGAGTGTGATATAGTCAATCTGCCAGGTTTCCCCATATTTATATTTCAGCCATCGCCCTCCATACCACAGGGGCTTTAACCACTTGGCTTGCTTGATTGCAGCACATGTTTCACATTCATGGATAACCTGTGCAATAGTGTCCATGGTCAAGTCCACCCCTCCATCACGAGCCCATCTATATGTTGCATCTCTTCCCTGATGGCCTGAAGCATCATGGGCCCACCGAGCTATAAGTAGCTCACCCTTATGTTGCCAGTCCAGGTCCACCTGGGTCACTTCAATCTTGGCAGCCTGATCCACCTGTTGGTTATTTTGATGTTCTTCAGTGGCCTGACTCTTGGGTACGTGAGCATCTACATGACATACTTTTACAACCAGATTCTCTAGCCGGGACGCAATATCTTGCCACAGTGCGGCAACCCAAATGGGTTTACCTCTGTGCTGCTAGTTGCTCTGCTTCCATTGCTGTAACCACCCCCACAGGGCATTTGCCACCATCCATGAGTCAGTAAAGAGATAGATCACTGGCCACTTCTCACTTTCAGCAATGTCTAACGCTAGCTGGATGGCTTTCACCTCTGCAAACTGACTCGATTCACCTTCTCCTTCAGCAGTTTCTGCGACTTGTCGTGTAGGACTCCATACAGCAGCCTTCCACCTCTGATGCTTTCCCACAATGCGACAGGATCCGTCAGTGAACAGGGCTTATTGCCTCTCATTTTCTGGCAGTTTATCGTACAGTGGGGATTCTTCAGCATGCGTCGCCTCCTCCTCTGGCGACATTCCAAAAGCTTTGCCTTCTGGCCAGTCCATGATCACTTCCAAAATTCCTGGGTGACTGGGGTTTCCTATGCGAGCTCGTTGTGTGATCAGTGCGGCCCACTTACTCCATGTGGCATCAGTTGCATGATGTGTAGAGGAGACCCTCCCTTTGAACATCCAGCCCAGCACTGGCAGTCGGGGTGCTAAGAGGAGCTGTGTTTCAGTACCAACAACTTCTGAGGCAGCTCAAACTCCTTCATATGCTGCCAATATCTCTTTTTCAGTTGGACTATAGCGAGCCTCAGATCCTCGATATCCTCAACTCCAAAACCCCAGGGGTCAGCCTCGGGTCTCCCCAGGTGCTTTCTGCCAGAGGCTCCAGGTAGGGCCATTCTCCCCAGCTGCAGTATAGAGCACATTTTTAACATCTTGTCCTGCCCAGACTGGTCCAAGGGCTACTGCATGAACAATCTCCCACTTAATTTGTTCAAAGGCTTGTTGTTGCTCAGGCCCCCATTTAAAATCGTTCTTCTTCCGGGTCACTTGATAGAGAGGGCTTACAATCAGACTGTAATTTGGAATATGCGTTCTCCAAAAGCCCACAACACCAAAGGCGGCCTGTGTTTCCTTTTTATTAGTCAGTGGAGACATAGCTGCTATTTTGTTGATCACGTCCATTGGGATCTGATGACGTCCATCTTGCCATTTTATTCCTAAAAACTGGATCTCCCGTGCAGGTCGCTTGACCTTACTTTCTTTTATGGCAAAACCGGCTTTCAGAAGGATTTGGATTATTTTCTTCCCTTTCTCAAAGACTTCTTCTGCCGTGTTGCCCCATACGATGATGTCATCAATGTATTGCAGGTGTTCTGGAGCTTCACCTTTTTCCAGTGCAGTCTGGATTAGTCCATGGCAAATGGTGGGGCTGTGTTTCCACCCCTGGGGCAGTCCATTCCAAGTGTACTGGACACCCCTCCAAGTAAAAGCAAACTGTGGACAGCACTCTGCTGCCACAGGAATGGAGAAAAATGCATTAGCAATGTCAAATGTGGCGTACCACTTGGCTGCCTTTGACTCTAGTTCGTATTGAAGTTCTAGCATATTTGGAACAGCAGCACTCAGCAGTGGCACAATTCATTCTGGCCACAATAGTCAACTGTTACTCTCCACTCTCCATTAGACTTTCGCACTGGCCATATGGGACTATTAAATGGTAAGGGAGTTTTGCTGATCGCTCCTTGGGTCTCCAGTTGGCAAATCAACTTACGGATGGGAATCAGAGAGTCTCGGTTGGTGCACCGTTGCACCAGTGCACCGTTGTGGTAGCAATTGGCACTTGTTGTTCTTCAACCCTCAGCAACCCCACAATCGAAGGGTCTTGAGAGAGACCAGGCAGGGTAGACAGCTGTTCCGTGCCCTCCGTCTCCAAGGCAGCTATACCAAAAGCCCATCAATACCCCTTTGGGTCCTTAAAATACCCTCTCCTGAGGTAGTCTATGCCAAGGATGCATGGAGCCTCTGGACCAGTCACAATGGGGTGTTTCTGCCATTCATTCCCAGTCAGGCTTACTTCAGCCTCCAATACAGTTAACTCTTGGGATCCCCCTGTCACACCAGAAGTACAGATGGGTTCTGCCCCTTTATAACTTGATGGCATTAGAGTACACTGTGCACTGGTGTCTACTACAGCCTTGTACTCCTGTGGGTCTAACGAGCCAGGCCATCGAATCCACACAGTCCAATAGACCCAGTTATCCCTTTCCTCCACCTGGCTGGAGGCAGGGCCCCTCTAATTCTGGTCAGAGTATCCATTACTCACCTCTCGTAAAATTGGCTCAGAAGTCCCTTCAAGAGGATCAGAAATAAGATCAGCTCTTCTACTCTGTTTGGAACCTGGAGCAGCATTTTTCCTGGTAGAATCCCCTTTGGTGGTGGTTTTTCCTTGCAACTCACATACCCATGCATTTAGGACCGAGGTAGGTTTTCCATCCCATTTCCTCATGTCCTCTCCGTGATCACATAGGTAAAACCACAGGGCACCTCGCGGTGTGTACCTTCTATATTCTGTCTCTCGGGCAGAAGAATGCTCACTCCTAATAGCTGAGACATTGGTCCTTACAGGTGGGGAGTAGGACATATCCTCTTTGAATTGCTGGACATCCTGGGACAGCTTCTCCACAGCTGAAATGCAAGCTTGTAGGGAGAAGGAGAGATTTTCTTCATATTGGTGGAGTTGGCGAGCCACTTCATCCACCGTTGGTGCCTCTTCGTCTTTCCAGGTCATTATCTCCAGTGTGTTGGCATAGGACGATGGTGCGCTCTGTAAAAACTTCCGCCACATGGGTCATGTGTGTGGGAATTCGTCTGGATCTTTGGGTAATTGTGGGTTGTCTGGGTCATAATGAATTGTCTCTAGCATGGCTAATTCCCTCAGATATTGGATACCTCTCTCCATGGTGGTCCACTTGCTTGATTGACATATAACATCTTCCTTAAAGGGGTACCTTTCCTTCACGCTTGACAGGAGTCGCCTCCAGAGGCTGATGGCTTGTGTCCCTTTTCCAATTGCCTTGTCAATGCCACCTTCCCTGGCAAGCGATCCCAGCTGCTTGGCTTCCCTACCTTCTAATTCCAAGCTATTAGCCCCATTGTCCCAGCATCAAAGAAGCGAGGTGATAATATGCTCACCTATACGGCGGCCAAAATCTTTTTGCATATCCCGCAGCTCACTCAAGGATAGGGACTGGGTTATTACCTCTGGTTCTGCCTCTTCCTCCTGTTCCTGTGATGACCCTGGTTTGCCTTCATCCTTCGCTAAGCGAACTGATTTTTTTGTATATTTCTTCTTGTGTATGGGGGCAACTGATACTGGTGCGGGTTGGTCCACTGGTTCAGTTGCAGTGCCCGTCGCCGAGGTTTGGGTAGCTGCAGTGCTCATCGCTGGGGCTGGAGGGACCGCAGTGCCTGTCACAGAGGTTTGGGTAAGGAGGAGGAAAGGTAAATGGTGTAATTATTAATAGTTTCCCACAGATGGCTCCCGAAGTATAGAGGTGACAATGCTGAGTGCAAATACCGGATTAATCCCACAACCAATAATTTTATCATACCATAAACCAGTGTTACACAATACGTCAAAGCGAAAACCTTAATCCACCTCCCACGGATGATAAGCAGCAGAAGAGGGACTATATACAGCAAGTGAGGTGATACATAACAGAACTTTAAAAACGAGAGCAACAACTCTAAGAACACATAAATCAACATAATGACCAGCGACTATTAGACTGATATAATGAATGCTTATAACAAATTTGTTTTAACAAGCTTTGGACAGCTTTGTTGTTATCTCAACCCTTCGTGCCCCACGTTAGGCGCCAAAAAGGACTGTCGTGGTTTAACCCCAGCCAGCAACTAAGCACTACGCAGCCGCTCACTCACTCCCCCCGACCAGTGGGATGGGGGAGAAAATCGGGAAAACAAGTAAAACTCGTGGGTTGAGATAAGAACGGTTTAATAGAACAGAAAAGAAGAAACTAATAATGATCATGATAACACTAATAAAATGACAACAGTAATAATAAAAGGATTGGAATGTACAAATGATGCGCAGTGCAATTGCTCACCACCTGCCGATCAACACCCAGTTAGTCCCCAATCGGCGATCCCCCCACGCCCACTCCCCCCAGTTTATATACTAGACGTGATGTCACATGGTATGGAATACCCCGTTGGCTACTTTGGGTCAGCTGCCCTGGCTGTGTCCTGTGCCAACTTCTTGTGCCCCTCCGGCTTTCTTGCTGGCTGGGCATGAGAAGCTGAAAAATCCTTGACTTAGACTAAACACTACTTAGCAGCAACTGAAAACATCAGTGTTATCAACATTCTTCTCATACTGAACTCAAAACATAGCACTGTACCAGCTACTAGGAAGACAATTAACTCTATCCCAGCTGAAACCAGGACACCGTGACAAATGCTAGGGCTGTGCTTCCACACCTGGGACAGTCGATTCCAGGTGTATTAGACACCTCTCCACGTGAAAGCAAACTGTGGCCTGCACTCTGCTGCCAAAGGAATGGAGAAAAATGCATCAGCAATGTCAGTTGTAGCATACCACGTGGCTGCCTTCAACGCCAGTTCATATTGGAGCTCTAACATGTCTGGTACAGCAGCACTCAGTGGTGGTGTCACTTCATTCAGGCCGCGATAATCTACTGTTACCCACCACCCTCCATCAGACTTTTGCACTGGCCATATGGGACTATTAAAAGATGAATGAGTCTTGCTGATGACTCCTTGGCTCTCCAGTTGATGAATCAGCTCATGGATGGGAGCCAGGGAGTCTCTGCTTGTGCAATATTGCCGCCATTGCACCGTCCTGGTAGCGATTGGCACCTGCTGTTCTTCAACTTGCAGCAATCCCACAATGAAGGGATCTTCTGAGAGGCCAGGCAGGTATATATCTGTTTGATCTTCTCTGTGTTCACAGTGGCTACACCAAAAACCCATGTTACGGATGCACGACTAACCAAATCCAACAGGTGTTAAAACTCAGATTTATTCTTCAGCAAAAGTTAGTTAGAAGTCCGGTAACATCTAATAAAACCACAGGCTCAATGATGTAAAGAGAATTAATACTACACGGCCGACTTAAGAAATCCCAAGATTTAAAGTGATGGCTCAAAATGCGCGTATCACTCACCTAAAAGCTGAGAGCTCTCTCCCTCAAGGAGTTACCTCGGGCAGTGCCCCGGCCCGAGGGGGAGTCCCCGACTGCAGACCCGCTGCTCCGAGGAGGACTGCCAACGTGTCCTCCGGCGGGACCCCGTTTATACCCCTGTCGAATCTGACCTGTGGTCATTTTAATTCTATTGGCCAGGAGGGTCACCTCGGTGTACCTGGCGCATCTCAATTGGCCAATTCATATTTCAACCTGCAGCCTCCAGGGTTTCCTTCCCCTTCTCCCTTCCTGGAGAAGTTTCGTTTCCTGCTGGCAGGATGGGGGGGGGCAAGATGTACTGCCACAGCCAGGCAGGTATATATCTGTTTGATCTTCTCTGTGTTCACAGTGGCTACACCAAAAGCCCATCGGTACCCCTTTGGGTCCTTGAAGTACCCTCTCTTGAGGTAGTCTATGCCAAGGATACAAGGGGCCTCTGGGCCGGTCACAATGGGGTGCTTTTCCCACTTGTCCCCTGTCAAGCTCACCTCAGCCTCCAATATAGTCAATTCTTGGCATCCCCCTGTCACTCCAGAGATCCAGAAGGGTTCTGTGCCCCTGTACCCTGATGGCACCAGCGTACACTGTGCACCAGTGTCTACCAAAGCCTTATACTTCTGTGGGTCTGATGTGCCAGGCCATCGAATCCACACAGTCCAGTATATCCGGTCATCCCTTTCCTTCTCCTGGCTGTTCCTCGTCAGAGTATACACTGTCTGACCCTTGCAGTGCCAGACCAGAAGTCCCCTCACCAGAATCAAGGGAGGTCGTTTCAGTTCTTCTATGCCTGGGAGATCGCTGATTGCCTTCTTGGGTGACCCCTTCTTAACAGCTGTCTTCCCTCTCAGTTCACGTACGCGGGCTTCCAGCTTAAAGGTGGGTCCACCATCCCACTTCCTCATGTCCTCCCCTTGGTCATGCAGAAGAACCAGAGTGTACCACGTGGCATACGCCTTGGGCTCCCTTTCCCTCTGACCGGGGCAGGAGAGGACTGATTTCTTGGAGCGTCCCTAACAGCCAAGGCACTGTCCTGTAGGGATGAGGAGACACAGAGATTTTCTCCAAAGTTTTGGAGCCAAGATGACACTTTCTCCAGAGTTGGTGTTTCCATATCTGGGCAATACATCGCTGCCAAGCTGTTAGAATACGACACGGGGCACCTTGAATCACCTTTCTCCACATGGCCCGTGTGCACAGGACATCCTCTGGATCTTTTGAGACCTCCTCATCATCTAGATCACTGTAAATGACTTCCACCACTGCTAACTCTCTCAGGTACTGAATGCCTTCATCTGTGGTAGTCCACTTTTCTGAGGAGTTCACAAGATCTTCCTTGAATGGATATTTTGCCCTCACACTTGAGAGGAGCCGGCTCCA
Source organism: Harpia harpyja (assembly GCF_026419915.1). NCBI lineage: Eukaryota > Metazoa > Chordata > Aves > Accipitriformes > Accipitridae > Harpia > Harpia harpyja. The sequence goes on along the minus strand of NC_068968.1, from coordinate 19,267,447 downwards.
GAGACTGCAAATTGCTGCCTCTTTTCCAATTCCTCTTTCAATTCCCTGGTTTCTAGTGAGGGATCCCAGCTGTTGGGCTTCCTTGCCTTCCAGTTGCTGACTGTCGGCCCCGTTATCCCAGCATCGGAACAGCCAGGCAGCAATCCGCTCACTTGGCTGGTGACTGTAGTCTTTCCACATGTGTCGAAGTTCTGAGGAGGTCAGGGACTGGGTAGTTTTTGCTTCCTGTTTAAGTTCTTTCACTCCTTCCTCCAATTTCTTTGCCAAAGGACAAGCTTCTTGATCAAATCTTTCCTCTTCCTCCTCCTCCGTTGCTAATCAATGATATCGACCTGTTGTTTTCCTTTTCTTGCTGTTTCTTTTTCACTACTGGGGCAATTACTGTAGTGGCTGTTGTTTGGGTCCCCGCCTCAACCACAGTCCTCTGAGAGTGTTGAACTATGGCTCAATAGGCATAGGCTAGGCCCCAGTACAGTGCGAGAAGCTGCTGGTTTTCATTGGGATAGGCAAGGCACCCTTCTATCAGGTGGCGCGTCAGTTTGCCAGGGTTACTTGCCTGTTCAGGTGTAAAGTCCCAGATTATGGGAGGTGATAACCATCCTAGGAATCTGCCCAAATCCTTCCATATACCCTGCCACCCAGGGACCGGTTGCTTGAGGGCACATTTCAGTATTGCCTCACCCAAAACTTGTCTTCTCTTATACCAGGACAAGACCAGATTCCACAATACCCATAATATACGACCAGTATTAATTGTTAGTATTGAACAGCTCACATAAGGATGAACAAGGACCTCGGGAGCCCTCATAATAAGACAACCCATATCATTCCCGGATAGGAATAGGGAGATGTATTCCCTCATCGTCCCCACAACATAGCTCCCCCAGCACAGTAGGGTCATCAATGCCAGGGCAAAGCACATAGCCATTATGTGTATTATGTTCCCAAGCTCAGCAAAATAGACATAAGCAGTGCAGCCAACAAACTCCATGACCTGCACAGGAGCTTGCCACTTAATAACTACTATAGCTATAGCACAGTTAATAAAAAACTGCCGTTGCCTCGTGCCCCTGTTCAGGCGCCAAAAAGGACTGTGGTAGGTTGACCTTGGCTGGCTGCTAGATGCCCACCAAGCCACTGTATCACTCCCCTCCTCAGCTGGACAGGGGGGGAGAAAATAAAATGGAAAAAAACCTCATGGGTCAAGATAAATGCTGTTTAATAAAGCAAAAGCAAAGGCCGCGTGGAAGCAAAGGAAAACAAAAGATTTATTCTCTATTTACCATCAGCAGGTGATGTCCAGCCACTTCCCTGGAAGCAGGGCTTCAGTACTCGTAGCGGTTGCTCCAGAAGACAAATGTCATAATAACGAATGCCCTCCCTCCTCCTCCTTTCTCTTAGCTTTGATTGCTGAGCAGATGTCATGTGGTATGGAATATCTGTTTGGTCAGTTTGGGTCAGCTGTCCTGGCTATGTCCCCTCCCAAGATCTTGCCCACCCCCAGCCTGCCGGTGAAGGGGGAGAAATGTTGGAGAGACAGCCTTGATGCTGTGCCAGCACTGCTCAGCAGTAGCCAAAACACTGGTGTGTCATCAACACCTTTCTAGCTACTAATGCAGAGCACAGCACTATGAGGGCTGCTATGTGGAGAATTAACTCCATCTCAGCCAGACCCAATGCACTAATATTTAATTAAAGAATGATCAAATGCTTCTGTGCTCTAGGGGGGACTCATTTATGTAATAGCATTGCTTTTATTACCCTTATAATGAATGATATAATTGAAGAACTGAAGTGTGTCAAGCCTTACTCCATCCTTCATTTCTTCCTATTTTAGTTCTTTTTATAGTCCAGAAAGCTAAAGGAATTATCAAAGATACAACTGGAAGTTATACAAATAATAGAGATCTTTTCTTCTCCTAGATCACTACTGCATTCTGATGTGGCCATAGCTGATATGAGTATTAACTGACTTCTGGATTTTCTTTGGTTATTTTAAAGGGAAGAAGAGAAAAAAAACATCATTAATACAGCTTTATAAAAATCCAGAGGTAGCTTAGTGTAGCAGTTCAAATAAGAAACTGAGAATCACGGGATCTTATTCCAACTGTGACACTAGGCTTGGGCTCATTCTGAAAATTTTAGGTGCCTCCATGAAGTCTGATCCACTGGGAACAATGGAGAAAGGCAATGGAGAAAGATTGGTGCCTCTGAACAGTGATTCTGAACAGGATGCGAGTCACTCTCTGAAGCTGCTTGTTTCCTTTCACGGACCATAGAGGGCACTAAGGACTGAGGATAGCGTTCCCAATTTAAACACCTCAGTTAAATGACAAATTGAAGTGCAAGGAACCAAAACCAAACAACATATCCTTCAGTGAATCAACTCCATGTCCTTATGTGTATGATGTGTATGTAGGTGATAATATCTATCCACCTTCTAAAATATTTTTAGGGTGCTGAGTAAAAGAAGCAGTGCCAGTATGACTATTAGTTTAACTTTTAGGATTCAGATTCAGATTTTCCTTGCTTTTGTAGAAGCTTTCATTTAACATTCAATTTATGCCTATTATAAAACCATATGCAAGTAATGGATCTAAACACAAACTTTTCAAATTCAGGGAGTATGGATGTGGTTCTAATAGTTCTAACTTTGGTCTTACCCTATTTTCTATTGCTAAAACTTCCTAGAAGTTGGTATTTCTAGTGTGTAACTAGACATCTCCCCGTAACTGTGTACAAGCAGGTTCATTTTGTGGCTTCTTCAGCAGAGAAGCTGTATTGGGTTTGCATAGCAAGGTTTTTATAGTGGGGTGGTGGTGGGGTGGTGCTACAGGGGTGGCTTCTGTGAGAAGCTACCAGAAGCTTCCCCCATGTCTGATAGAGCCAATGCCAGGCAGCTCCAAGGCAGACCCGCCGCTGGCTAAGGCTGAGCCAATCAGTGATGGTGGTAGTACCTCTGGGATAACATATTTAAGAAGGGGGAAAAAACTGCTGTGCAACAATGGCTGGGAGAGAGGAGTGAGAACATGTGAGAGAAACAACCCTGCAGACACCAAGGTCAGTGAAGAAGGAGGGGGAGGAGATGCTCCAGGCACCAGAGAAGAAGTTCCCTTGCAGCCCATGGTGAAGACCATGGTGAGGCAGGCTGTCCCCCTGCAGCCCATGGAGTTTAACGGTGGAGTAGATATCCACCTGCAGCCCATGGAGGACCCCACGCTGGAGCAGGTGGATGTGCCCAAAGGAGGCTGTGACTCCATGGGAAGCCCACGCTGGAGCAGGCTCTTGGCAGGACCTGCGGACCCTGTGGAGAGGAACCCACGCTGGAGCAAGTTTTCTGGCAGGACTTGTGACCCCGTGGGGGACCCACACTGGAGCAGTGTGCTCCTGAAGGACTGCACCCTGTGGAAAGGACCCATGCTAGAGCACTTTGTGAAGAACTGCAGCCTGTGGGAAGGACTCACATTGGAGAAGTTCATGGAGGACTGTCTCCCGTGGGAGGGACCCCATGCTGGAGCAGGGGAAGAGCATGAGGAGGAAGGAATGGCAGAAACAACGTGATGAACTGACCACAACCCCCATTCCCCATCCCCCTGTGCTGCACAGGGGGAGGAGGTAGAGAATCTGGGAGTGAAGTTGAGACCAGGAAGAAGGGAGGGGTGGGGGGAAGGTGTTTTAAGATATGGTTTTATTTCTCATTACCCTTTTCTAATTTGATTATTAATAAATTAAACTAATTTCCCCAAGTTGAGTCTGTTTTGCCCATGATGGTAATTGCTGAGTGATCTCTCCCTGTTCTTACCTCAACCTAGGAGGCTTTCATTATATTTTCTCTCCCCTGTGCAGTTGAGGAGGGGGAGTGATAGAGCGGCTTGGTGGGGATCTGGCATCCAGCCAAGGTCAACCCACCACAGAAGCCAAAGATGAGGAGACTGATTGACATTTAAGTCTAAAATTAAGTTCTTTTTAGAACTTAACTGATGTACACTCTAAGGTAAGAAACTTATCCTGCTCTGTACATACTATGTATGTTCTACTAGAGAACCATAGCCATACTTCTGTCTAATCCATCACATTTCATAGAAGAGCTGAGCATAGTTATTATCTTTATGGTTTTTTTCCAAGAGCAGTAGGAAGTAATGATACTGCTTCACTAAGTGTCACACTGTCCCTAATTGGAATTTAACAAATGTCCCAGGATGGAGCCTGCAAGAACCTCTTTACCTGAAGCATTGTGCTCTGCATATGGTGTAAGAATGAGGTCCTGATACTTGCAGTAATAATAATTGTACTGTATAGTGGTTTAGTGCTCTGAAGTGTTCAGCACATAGCCAGGGAATATCTTTCACAACTGTTCTAATGTCCTTGCTAAATTCTACTTCAAGTAACACATTCTCCTAAACAAAAATTCCTTTTCACAGCTCCAATGATTTTGATTTCCATTTTACAGGGTACCACAAGGATGGCAGGCAACTCAGGAAGAGTACAGGGATCTTGTCAGGTCATGCAGAGAGGAAATTAGAAAAGCAAAAGCTCAGCTAGAACTCAATCTGGCCACTGTCGTAAGAGGCAACAAAAAATGTTTTTACAAATATGTTAACAACAAAAAGAGAGCCAAGGAGTATATCCATCCTTTATTGGATGCAGAGGGGAATGTAGCCACCAAAGATGAGGAAAAGGCTGAGGTACTTAATGCCTTCTTTGCCTCAGTCTTTAATAGTGAGACCAGTTATCCTCAGGGTACTCTGCCCCCTGAGCTGGAAGACAGGGACGGAGAGCAGAATATACTCCCCATAATCCAGGAGGAAGTAGTTAATGACCTACTATGCCATCTGGACGCTCACAAGTCTATGGGACCAGATGGGATCCATCCAAGAGTACTGAGGGAGCTGGTGGAGGAGCTTGCCAAGCCACTCTCCATCATTTATCAGCAGTCCCGGTCAACAGGGGAGGTCCCAGAGGACTGGAGGCTTGTCAATGTGACGCCCCTTTACAAGAAGGGTCGGAGGGAGGATCCGGGGAACTACAGGCCTGTCAGCCTGACCTCAGTACCGGGGAAGATTATGGAATGGTTCATCTTGAGTGCGCTCACATGGCATGTGCAGGACAACCAGGGGCTCAGGCCCAGCCAGCATGGGTTCATGAAAGGCAGGTCCTGCTTGACCAACGTGATCTCCTTCTACGACCAGGTGACCCGCCTAGTGGATGAGGGAAAGGCTGTCAATGTTATTTTCCTAGACTTCAGCAAGGCCTTTGACACTGTCTCTCATGGCATACTCCTTGAGAAGCTGGCGTCTCATGGCTTGGACAAGTGTACTCTTCACTGGGTGAAAAACTGGCTGGATGGCCGAGCCCAGAGGGTAGTGGTGAATGGGGTGAAATCCAGTTGGCGGCGGGTCACAAGTGGTGTTCCCCAGGGCTCAGTGTTGGGGCCAGTTCTCTTTAATGTCTTTATCAATGATGTGGACGAGGGGATTGAGTGCACCCTCAGCAAGTTTGCAGATGACACCAAGTTGGGAGGGAGGGTTGATCTGCTCAAGGGTAGGAAGGCTCTACAGAGGGATCTGGACAGGCTGGATGGATGGGCCGAGGCCGATTGTATGAAGTTCAACAAGGCCAAGTGCCGGGTCCTGCACTTTGGTCACAGCAACCCCATGCAGCGCTACAGGGTTGGGGAAGAGTGGCTGGAAAGCTGCCTGGCAGAAAAAGACCTGGGGGTGCTGGTTGACAGCCAGCTGAATATGAGCCAGCAGTGTGCCCAGGTGGCCAAGGCGGCCAACAGCATCCTGGCCTGTATCAGAAACAGTGTGGCCAGCAGGAGCAGGGAAGTGATTGTTCCCCTGTACTCGGCACTGGTGAGGCCGCACCTTGAGTACTGTGTTCAGTTTTGGGCCCCTCACTACAGGAAAGACATTGAGGTACTGGAGAGTGTTGACGTGGAAGTCACGGACACTGCGCACAATCAATATGATCAAGCAGATGCCACTTTATTGCCAAGATAGCTCGGTTTATATGTTCATTCTAGTTACTGTTCACGCATAAGCAAATTAGAGATTGGTTAGCATGAGCTGTCCACGTGCCTAGTTACACCTAGTGATTGGTTATAACAACACTGTACACACGCATAAACATAAGGCATAATTGGTTGTATTAACTAAAACATGCGAAACTTGTCTCAGTCTAATTGGTCAAGATAAGCTGCCGAATTGAGGTTCTTTGCCAAGTTCCCTTTATCGTGGAATGCGCACCTGTGTTCTTCTAATTGGCATCTTTCTTTTTTTGTCTTCTTGTTTATTCTGTTCAAGGCCTTCTAAAGGCATCTGGAATGCTCTTACTACCATTAGCTAAATATGTGTCCACAAGCAAAGCATCCTTGAAGTCTGCTGCCTACAAAACATCCTTGGCTCACAAATTGATCAATTCTATCGAGTCTGGATTGTTCACTGTGTGCCCATTACTTTCCAAGTATCCCACAGGAGAGTGTCCAGAGAAGGGCAACAAAGCTGGTGAGGGGCCTGGAGCACAAGTCTTATGAGGAGCAGCTGAGGGAGCTGGGGTTGTTTAGTCTGGAGAAAAGGAGGCTGAGGGGAGACCTTATAGCTCTCTACAACCACCTGAAAGGAGGTTGTAGTGAGGTGGGTGTTGGTCTCTTCTGTCAGGTGGCTGGAGATAGGACAAGAGGAAATGGCCTCAAGTTGCAGCAAGGGAGATTTAGGTTGGATATTAGGAAAAATTTCTTTACTGAGAGGGTTGTCAGACATTGGAATAGGCTGCCCAGGGAAGTTGTTGAGTCACCATCCCTGGAGGTATTCAAAAAGCATGTAGACAAGGCACTCCAGAACATGGTTTAGTGGGCATGGTTGACAGTTGGACTCGATGATCTTGAAGGTCTTTTCCAACCTAAACAATTCTATGATTCTATGATTCCTGGTGATCCAGGTTAAAAGTGAAGTTTGAGACTCTTTCATTATAGGATATACTTTAATGAATCAGGACTGCTGTCATAACAAAGGACCCTAATTCCTAATTTCTCTTTGGGCAACTAGACCTATATGCTATGGCACATTTTTTCTGTGTGTTATATGACTGCCATTTTCCATCTGAACATGGCAGTATCTTTTTTTGCTTATGTGTGTTTAGAAACACCTTATAAAGTATTGCGAGTTCTCTGCTGATTAAAGATGCTGTATAAATCTTCAGTACCGATAATGAGTGCCCATTTGAGTATTAAATTAACTTACAAGAGTAGTATATGTACGAGTCACTGAGAACTGAAAGACAGCCAGCATTGTTGGCTGCTTCCTGCTCTGTCTTATATGGAAAGAAACCGTTGTCAGTGGAAGTACGAGTCTGTACCTTATTTGAATTCTTAGTCCTACGGAATGGAATGCTATAGCAGTCTGTAGCATTATGCGTACATCCCTCCTGCTTTCTGCTCAGCAGCAAAATAGTCTTTAGCAAAAAAGAAAATTCTAATATGTTCTCTTAACTAGTTTTCATGCTAGAGTTAAAACACCTAAAGTTAAAAGCTTTTCAGTTCATTCTTAGCAAAGCAGAATGTTCAAACATAAGGAAACATTGCCAAGACTAGAATATCTAAACATCAATCAGTCTTGATGCTGATTTTGTGATCTGAAACACCTCAGCTTCAGGATCACATGTTAAAAGGTAGTGCGTGTTCAAAAGACAATCAGAAAAGCTATGTGATTCACTGCTATGGAACTTGTACTTATTTCCTTCTTCCTCAAATTATAGGAGATAATGTTCTTAGAAAGGCAGCAACTTAAAAGAAAGGAGTGAATGGAGGCAAGTCTATGCTCGGGGCAGCAGGTGAACCGCCTCCCTGCTGACCTCGCCTTCCCAGGTGCCTCTATACAACAGATATGAGGCTCTGGATTTGGAAAGTCAGTCAATGGATGATGTGGATGATGGTCCATCTACACCAGAGGTGTTGCCAAGGTCAGAAAGGCCTACCCCCTGTATCGTGACCACCTCCATGAGGAAAAAAGATGGGTTATAGTTGTAGGTGACTCCCTTCTGAGGGGAACAGGGGGTCCAATATGCCAGACAGACCCCCCTCTTAGGGAAGTCTGCTGACTCCCTGGGGCCCAGGTTAAGGACATCAGTAGGAAACTTCCTAGCCTGATATGGCCCTCGGACTCTTACCCATTAATGCTCTTCCATGTGGGTGGCGATGAAGCTGCAACACGTAGTCCAAGGGCAATCAAAAGAAACTTCAGGGCCTTGGGATGGTTGGTAAAGGGATCCAGGGCACAGGTAACTTTTTCCTCTATCCTTCCAGCTGCAGGCAGCAATGTTGGAAGAAACAGACGGGCCCAGTCTATTAATACATGGCTCCGTGGCTGCTGTCACCACCACAATTTCAGGTTTTTTGATAACAGGATGTTCTACATGGCACCAGGCCTGCTAGCGTTGGATGGGATTCATTTTTCTCAAAGGATGAAGAGGGTCTTTGCTCACGAGCTAGTGGGGCTGATTGACAGAGCTTTCAACTAGACTTGAAGGGGGAAGGGGATAACATAAGGCTTGCCCATAACAAGCCGTGGTGTCCTGGTTTCAGCTAGGATAGAGTTAATTTTCTTTCTAGTAGCTGGCATAGTGTTCTTTTGGATTCAGTATGAGAAGAATGTTGATAACACACTGATGTTTTCAGTTGTTGCTAAGTAGTGTTTATTCTAAGTCAAGGATTTTTCAGCTTCTCATGCCCAGCCAGCAAGAAGGCTGGAGGGGCACAAGAAGTTGGGAGGGGACACAGCCAGGGCAGCTGACCCAAACTGGCCAAAGGGGTATTCCATACCATGTGACATCACATCTAGTATATAAAGTGGGGGGAGTGTGTGGGGGGGTGGCTCGGGAACTAACTGGGCATCCGTCAGCAAGTGGTGGGCGATTGTATTGTGCATCACTTGGTTTGCATATTCCAATCCTTTTATTAGTATTGTAATTTTATTATTGTTATTGTTATCGTTATCATTATTAGTTTCTTCTTTTCTGTTACATTAAACTGTTCTTATCTCAACCCATGAGTTTTACCTTTTCCTTCCGATTCTCTCTCCCATCCCACTGGGTGGGGGGGAGTGAGTGAGCGGCTGCGTGGTGCTTAGTTGCTGGCTGGGGTTAAACCACGACACATGGGATGACATGCCAAGGTTTGAGGGATGGGGTACTAGTGAGGGCCCTCAGCCTGTTGCTCTGTGATATGCTGGGTACACTGGAGCACACTTGAAGTCTTATGGAGAAGAGCCAGGGGCTCCTGAGGTAATAGGAGCCAACAGGGAAACACTGTTGAAATACCTCAAAGGAATTAAGGTTTGTTACTCTAAAAAGGTCATGTGGCCGATCAGCCCAGCTGAAGTGCCTCTACACCAATGCACACAGCATGGGTAACAAACAGGAGGAGTTGGAAGCTACCATGCTGCTAGAAAGCTACGACCTAGTTGCCATTACTGAAACTTGGTGGGACGAATCCTATGACTGGAGCGCTGCTATCAGTGGCTGCAAGCTGTTCAGAAGGGAAAGGCGAGGAAGGAGGGGCAGAAGGGTTGACCTCTACATCAAGAAATGGATAGATTGTGAAGAGCTGTGTCTGAAGAATAGCCATGAGCATGTTGAAAGATTATGGGTAAGAATTAGAGACAGAGGCAACAAAGGGAACTTTGTGGTTGGTGTTTACTACAGGCCGCCCGATCAAGGGGAGCCTATTGACGAAGTCTTCTTACTCCAGCTTCAAGAGGCATCACGCTCACAGGGTCTCATCCTGCTGGGGGACTTCAACCACCCCAACATCTGCTGGAAAAGTAGCACGGCGAGCTGTAGGCAATCCAGGAGACTCCTGGAGTACATGGAGGATAACTTCTTAGGCCAGGTAATAGACAGCCCTACCAGAGGGGATGTGATACTGGACCTGATGGTCACCAATGCAAGTGAGCTAATCGGTGACATCAAGATTGGAGGCAGCCTGGGCTGCAGTGGTCATGCACTGGTGGAGTTCGCATTCCTGAGGCATATGGGTCAGGCAAAGAGTAAAGTCAGGACCCTGAATTTTAGGAAAGCAAAATTCCAGCTGTTCAAGGAGTTAGTCAATAGGAACCCCTGGGAAACTGTCCTCAGGGACAAGGGAGCAGAACAGAGCTGGCAGATCTTTAAGGACGCTTTCCATAGAGCACAAGAGCTCTCGATCCCCAGGTGTAAGAAATCAGGAAAGGAAGGCAAGAGACCAGCATGGATGAGTCGAGACCTGCTGGTCAAACTAAAGGGCAAGAAGGAAATGCACAGGGTAGTAGAAGCAGGGACAGGTATCCTGAGAAGAGTATAGGGACGCTGCGGGATGGGGTCAGGAAGGCCAAGGCGTGGCTGGAGATGAACTTGGCAAAGGATGCAAAGAATAATAAGAAGGGGTTCTACAGGTATGTCAGCCAGAAAAGGAAGGTCAAAGAAAGCGTACCCCCCATTGATGAACACAACTAGCAAACTGGTAACAACAGGCAAGGACAAGGCTGAGGTAGTCAACAACATTTTGCCTCAGTCTTCACTGGCAATCTCTCTTCCCACACCTCTCGAGTGGATGGACTGCAAGAGGGGGACTGGGGGAGCAAAGTCCCTCCCACTGTAAGAGAAGATCAGGTTCAAGACCACCTGAGGAACCCGAACATACATAAGTCTATGAGATCTGATGAGATGTATCCGAGAGTCCTGAGGGAATTGACTGACGTAGTTGCCAAGCCACTCTCCATGATATTTGAAAAGTCATGGCAGTCAGGTGAAGTCCCTGGTGACTGGAAAAAGGGAAACCCATTTTTAAAGAGGGTAGAAAGGAGGACCCTGGGAACTACCGACCTGTCAGCCTCACCTCTGTGCCTGGGAAGATCATGGGATAGGTCCTCCTCAAAGTTATGCTAAGGCACATGGAGGACAGGGAGGTGATTTGAGACAGCCAGCATGGCTTCACCAAGGGCAAGTCTTGCCTGACCAACCTAGTGGCCTTCTGTGATGGAGTGGCTGCATCAGTGGACAAGGGAAGAGCTACGGATGTCATCTATCTGGATTTCTGTAAGGCCTTTGACACGGTCCCCCACAACATCCTTCTCTCGAAATTGGAGAGATATGGATTTGATGGATGCACTATTCGGTGGATGAGGAATTGACTGGATGGTTGCATCCAGAGGGTAGTGGTCAACAGCTCAATGTCCAGATGGAGATCAGTGACCAGTGGTGTCCCTCAGGGGTCCGTACTGGGACCAGTACTGTTTAATATCTTCATCAATGACATAGTGGGAACGAGTGCACCCTCAGCAAGTTTGCAGATGACGCCAAGCTGTGAGGTGCAGTTGACATGCCTGAGGGATGGGATGCCATTCAGAGGGACCTGGACAAGCTCAAGAAGTGGAACCATGTGAACCTCATGAGGTTCAACAAGGCCAAGTGCAAGGTCCTACACCTGGGTCAGGGCAGCCCCCAGTATCAGTACAGGCTGGGGGATGAAGGGATTGAGAGTAGCCCTGTGGAGAAGGACTTGGGGGTACTGGTGGATGAAAAGCTGGACATGACTCTGCAATGTGTGTTTGCAGCCCAGAAAGCCAATCGCATGCTGGGCTGCATCAAAAGAAGCATGGCCAGCAGGTCGAGGGAGGTGATTCTGCCCCTCTACTCCGCTCTGGTGAGACCCCACCTGGAGTACTGCATCCAGCTCTGGCATCCTCAGTACAGGAAAGATATGGACCAGTTGGAGCAGATCCAGAGGAGGGCCACAAAAACGGTCAGAGGGCTGGAACACCTCTCCTATGAAGAAAGGCTGAGAGAGTTGGGATTATTTAGCCTGGAGAAAAGAAGGCTCCGGGGAGACCTTATAGCGGCCTTTCAATACTTAAAGGGGGCTTATAAGAAAGATGGGGACAGACTTTAGTAGGGCCTGTAGCAATAGGACAAGGGGTAATGGTTTTAAACTAAAAGAAGGTAAATTCAGACTAGATATAAGGAAAAAATTTTTTACAGTGAGGGTGGTGAAACACTGGAACAGGTTGCCCATAGAGGTGGTAGATGCCCCATCACTGGAAACATTCAAGGTCAGGTTGGATGGGGCTCTGAGCAACCTGATCTAGTTGAAGATGTCCCTGCTCATTGCAGGGGGGGTTGGACTATATGGCCTCTAAAAGTCCTTTCCATCCCAAACCATTCTATGATTCTATGAAATGCCCTCACAACTGTGATATCTCACCAACATAAATTTACCTTTATTTTAAGAGCAGTGGTCAGTTTTGCAAAACATATAAATATATGTTCTTGAAATCGAGTTGTTAATGACATGCATATCAATATGGGTAACTGTCAGCTTGCCTATCCTTGCCAATGCCTGGTCTGCTCCTAAGTTTCAAGTATATGGAATATACACTTAGAACAGGCATCAGTTAGCAAAACCAACCAACTAAAATTGTGTAACTTAGATTGTCACCGAATACAGTAGTATACATCTGATTTGTTTGAGGAGCAGCTTGGTAGCCTAGCTAGCACAGCTTATACAGCTGAGCTCACACTACTGAAAATTGCTGTCAGGATGTTTCATCCCTGCAAGAAAATCAGGTGCTTTTTCCTTAATAGTTTCTCCATTCTGAGGCATACAACAGCAGTAGATTTGTCATGGATTAACCCCAGCCAGCAACTAAGCACCACGCAGCCACTCACTCACTCCTCCCCCACCCAGTGGATGGGGGAGAAAATCGGGAAAAGAAATAAAACTTGTGGGTTGAGATAAGAACGGTTTAATAGAATATAAAAAGAAGAAACTAATAATGATAATAATAACACTAATAAAGTGACAGCAGTAATGATAAAAGGATTGGAATATACAAGTGATGCACAGTGCAATTGCTCACCACCCACCGATCAACACCCAGTTAGTCCCCGAGCAAAGATCCCCCCGCCCCCACTCCCCCCACTTTCTATACTAGATGTGACGTCACATGGTATGGAATATCCCGTTGGCTACTTTGGGTCAGCTGCCCTGCCTGTGTCCTGTGCCAACTTCTTGTGCCCCTCCAGCTTTCTTGCTGGCTGGGCATGAGAAGCTGAAAAATCCTTGACTTGAGACTAAACATTACTTAGCAACAACTGAAAACATCAGTGTTATCAACATTCTTCTCATACTGAACTCAAAACATAGCACTGTACCAGCTACTAGGAAGACAATTAACTCTATCCCAGCTGAAACCAGGACATCTGATTTTCCTTTCTCTCTGTAGTGGAGAGCCTTTATAGAAGAGATAAGATATGTTTTAAAGGTGGAAATATTCCTTCCTGTATGCATGCTTTTTAAGAGCTCTGTCCAAAGAATTAGTATAAGAATGTATTCTGTACCCTCCAAATGTTCACAGTCATACTTGGCAGGAAGCAGCAAGGGCAGGCCACTCTGTAAGGGAAGGTGATCCAGGAGCCAAGGCAGGCACGACAGTGGCATCACTGACAAGGGTGGAGTCCCACAGTACCTGAGCATGAAGAGCAGAGCAGGCCCGGTGATGGTAGCGAGGTTTAGCCAACAGTTCATATCACCAGGCAAGCCTGTAGTGATGAGACAGGTCCAAGATCAAGCCAGGAAGTCAAGTGAGCAGGTCAGGATCAGAGTCAGAATCAGGAAGGTAGAATAGCAAGCACAGGCATTCCTGCAACAAAAGTCAGACAGAGACTGAGAGTGAGAGCCTGAGCTTAAAAGCAGCTGTGGAGCTAAGGTGGACAGGACCCTATTTCCCACAGCTTTTTCTCAAACCGCTCTTTCTATACAGCCCTCTGACTCAAGGCTACAGAACTGCATGAAGCCAGCACTGAGCTTGAGTCATAGGCAGCTAAATCCTTGGAGAAGAGGTGCACTTGGGGCCCTAACAAAGCTTGATACACCAACTGCATGTCTATTTAGTCTGAGTTGGACTTGCTTTAATTTCTAGAAAAAAAAAAGATCCACACCTGCAATTTTGGGCGTGGTCAGGTGAGCTGTTCTGCCTATAGCTGATACAAGTTAAGCAGCTGGCCCCCAGTGTTATTTGCCAAAGCTTTTGTGTCACGGGCCACTGTCCAACTGGACCTGTGTTTGTAATTGCTCTCTACACAGTTTTGTCAAAATTATCTGTTTAAAAACATCTACTAAAACCATGTTTAAGATAGACTGCGTTTAAGGTGTGTTTAAGATAAACTGAGTCATTTTAACAGAACTGGGTTAAGGAGCAATTACATATGCACTAATGCTGGTAGACATTTAGGGGAAGCAACCTCTTAATTCAAATTGACTGTGGCTAGATCAGGATGTCTAAAATGTCCCTACATACTTCATGCTTTAAAAACCCTAGTTTTGGAAATTAAGACTGGAAGGTATTTTCTGAGTGTGTTAGTCTTATTACAAGCTACTGTAGGCAACTATGTCTTATTAATAAAGAATAAACAAAACAGATTCTCAAGATTAATCAATTCTACTAGGAACCTTTTCACTTTATTTTTCAACAATAACTGTTGTTGTCTACTAGTTCTTTACCTGCAATAAACCCTGTTTTGTCCAATTTCTTTTGCTTACAGCATTTCTTTTGTTTAAAAAAAAAGTATTTTTATCAAAAACTGTGTTGGGTAATATGTACCTTTCCTAAATCTGTGCTTCATATCTTCATCTTTCATTAAAAAAATGCTGTAAATAGTTAAAAGCTAAACAACTTATGAAAAAAACCAGAAAAAGTTTGAATGATGTAGTGGGTTGACCCTGGCTGGGTGCCAGGTGCCCACCAAAGCCGCTCTATCACTCCCCCTTCTCAGCTGGACAGGGGGGAGAAAATATAACAAAAGGCTCGTGGGTCAAGATAAGGACAGTTTAATAAAGTGAAAGCAAAGGTCGCGCGCGAAAGCAAAGAAAAACAAATGATATTATTCTCTACTTCCCATCAGCAGGCGATGTCTAGCCACTTCCTGGGAAGCAGGGCTTCAGAACGCGTAGTGGTTGCTCCACAAGACAAAAATGCCCCCCTTCCGTCTCCCTTTACTTAGCTTTTATAGCTGAGCTGATGTCATATGGTATGGAATATCTGTTTGGTTAGTTTAGGTCAGCTGTCCTGGTTATGTCCCCTCCCAAGATCTTGCCCTGCCCCAGCCTGCCATTGGGGGGGGCAAAAATGTTGGAGAGACAGCCTTGATGCTGTGCCAGCACTGCTCAGCAGTAGCCAAAACACTGGTGTGTTATCAACACCTTTCTAGCTACTGATGCAGAGCATGGTGCTATGAGGGCTGCTATGGGGAGTATTAACTCCATCTCAGCCAGACCCAATACAAATGATTATTGGAAACTTTTAAAGAACATTTTACTAGATGCCTCAGAAGCAAAAAATCCCAGAATAAAAAGCAGAAGAGACAGACTAAAACCCCCATTTAGAGAGAAAATTTAAGCAGCTATTTCAGAAATAACAGCTATAAAGAAAGGGTAAACTAAACATTAATACATATTATAAAGCAGAAGGTAGGAATTGCAGAAAGGTGGTAAGAGAAGTAAGTAAAGGAGGATGAGCTTACAGCCAGCAGAGTTAAGGATAACTAGGAGTTTTGATTATATTCTATTCTAATAAAAGAATTGGTCCAGGAACAGTTTAAATGTTCAGTAAATATTTATGATCTACATCTGGAGAAGAGTCTTATTCATGGCCTAATATGTGCATGCACTTACTTATAAAAGGATAGGTCAGGTTTATATATCTCAAAAGGAGTCTTTTCCAGGGAAAGAATGGTTCTATAAAGAGATTGGTTCGAAGAAATCTTGTAGCCAGAATAGAACAGGAGGTAGAATAGGTGGTCACAGGGGATTTCTTATATTACATATTTAGTGAATATTCTACTGAATTGAAACCAGTGCTTCTAGCGACAATGATGCCAGTTGATAGTGGGACCTGAAGAAAATTTTTGCCTCCTATACTTAGTTTTTATTTCCAATTAGAAAATGTAATTTTATCACTATTGTTTTTGAAACAGTCTTAGTAATATTTTACATTGCCTAACGATCCTCCAAATTAAAGGACAGGATGGTTTTGCTATCCTGTTTCTTTTTCTTTCCCAGCAATACTATCTTTCATCTAGCTTGGATGATAAGGTAGGTGTTCACGCTCTCTGTCATATCTCCCCAAGATGTTTGGTCTGTTATTTTACACATTATATAATGTTTGCTGGAGAAAGCCAATGGCTTTGGTGTCCTTTTTGAATGGAAGTGTTTCATAATGTGGTTGAAGACTATGATTCACCTTAACCTTTATATCACATGGATACTGAATTATTGACTCTCAGTTACATTTTGAGATCCCTTCAGCCTAATACGATATGATGTTCTTGATTCTGAGACTTGCCAGTAAACTGTGATAACAAAAAACCACCTGCAGAAATAGGACTATTTCTTCCATTCAAAGTTTTGCTTCATTTCTCTCCTTGAATTTTATGCTTTTTCATCCAATTTGCTTTTGAAAAGGGAAGCCTTTTCCTCCCTGCTCCCATCAGGCATACATTACAGGAGGCAAAGTGTTTTCTCCAAGGAAAGCTTTCACTTCTTCAAAAATACCAAGGAAGTATTCCAAAAACAGAGGGCACACTTTTTCCTGCTCTGCTTCAAAAACTTTTTTCACATTAGTCATACACCTTTTCAAGACAGGGAGAGGCGGGACCCCTCATTTTCATTCTTAAAACATTTAGAACGAAACAAGTATCTTTATACTCAGCCCCAAAGTTTAACTACTCCGTCCTTGTGTTTGTTTAATTGGTCTAACATTTCCACTGGAAATTTTGCTCTCTCCATTTTGGAATGGAGAACAGAAAGACATGTGAGTTCCGGTGGTTCCCACAAACTGCCCCAGTAATTGCATTGCCCACTCCAGCACTGGAAAGAACAGTGCTCAGACTCCTTTGTTAGATGAAGGATATTCATGACTCCTGGACCAGTTCTGCCCTGCTGACGCTGGTATTTGTATTGGGTTTGCGTTGAAAGGTTTTGGTAGCAGGGGGGAGCTACAGGGGTGGCTTCTGTGAGAAGCTACCAGAAGCTTCCCCCATGTCTGATAGAGCCAATGCCAGGCAGCTCCAAGGCAGACCCGCCACTGGCTAAGGCTGAGCCAATCAGTGATGGTGGTAGCACCTCTGAGATAACATATTTAAGAAGGGGGAAAAAACTGCTGTGCAACAATGGCTGGGAGAGAGGAGTGAGAACATGTGAGAGAAACAACCCTGCAGACACCAAGGTCAGTGAAGAAGGAGGGGGAGGAGATGCTCCAGGCGCCAGAGCAGAGATTCCCCTGCGGCCCATGGTGAAGACCATGGTGAGGCAGGCTGTCCCCCTGCAGCCCATGGAGTTTAACGGTGGAGTAGATATCCACCTGCAGCCTGTGGAGGACCCCACGCTGGAGTAGGTGGGTGCCTGAAGGAGGTTGTGACCCCATGGAGAGCCCGCACTGGAGCAGGCTCCTGGCAGGACCTGTGACCCTGTGGAGAGGAACCCACGCTGGAGCAGGTTTTCTGGCAGGACTTGTGACCCCGTGGGGGACCCACACTGGAGCAGTGTGCTCCTGAAGGACTGCACCCTGTGGAAAGGACCCACATGGAAAGGACCCACATTGGAGCAGTTCGTGGAGGACTGTCTTCTGTGGGAGGGACCCCACGCTGGAGCAGGGGAAGAGTGTGAGGAGGAAAGAGCAGCAGAGACAACGTGTGATGAACTGACTACAACCCCCATTCCCCATCCCCCTGCGCCACTCAAGGGGGAGGAGGTAGAGAAAATCAGGAGTGAAGTTGAGCCCAGGAAGAAGGCATGAGTGGGGGGAAGGTGTTTTAAGATATGGTTTTATTTCTCATTATCCTGCTCTGAATTGGTTGGTAATAAGTTAATTTTCCCCAAGTCTAGTCTGTTTTGCCAGTGACGGTAATTGGTGAGTGATCTCTCCTGTCCTTATCTTGACCCACAAGCCTTTCATCATATTTTCTCTCCCCTGTGCAGTTGAGGAGGGGGAGTGATAGAGCATCTTTGGTGGGCATCTGGCATTCCCATTGGCTTGACTGGAAGGAGAATCAAGCTCACAGAAATCATGGTGAGAAGCATGACGCAAATTTTATACCCACAAAACCATTGTTCATATCAGTCTAGGAGAGGCAGATAATGAATTCTTTGGCTTTTTAGAAGCCGTTGCTTGATTTTGCACCACTGGATAATCTGCAGAAAAAAAGTTGAAGGCAGAGGAGAGGGCTTTTTGAATTGTTTAGAGATGATTGCCTATGCTGAATTTCCATGTTGGCCAACTGCTTTACAAAATGCCTCTGCCTCAAGGAGCTAATAAATTAAAATAGGTACACATAACAAAGGGAAAAAAATAAGAGGACTTCTACCTTGTACTTTACTTGCCTCAAAAAGCACAGAATAGTTGTATCCCAATCCCCAGTATCAGGGATTCGAATTGGCTCCCTTAATGCTAGCCGTGGCTAACAGTGGAGGAGATATTCTGAGATATTCTTTGCTCTCTTTAATATCAGTCATGGTTTAACCCCAGCCAGCAACTAAGCACCACGCATCCGCTTGCTCATTCCCCCCAACCCAGTGGGATGGGGGAGAGAATTGGGAAAAACAAAAAGTAAAACTCATGGGTTGAGATAAGAACAGTTTAATAGAACAGAATGGAAAATAATGATAATAATAACAATAATAAAATGACAATAACAACAAAAGGATTGGAATATACAAAACAATGCAATTCCTCACCACTTACCAACCAATGCCCAGTTAGTTCCCAAGCAGCAATCTGCCCCCAGGCCAACTCCCCCTAGTTTATATACTAGGCATGACGTCACATGGTATGGAATACCCGTTGGCCAGTTTGGGTCAGCTGCCCTGGCTGTGTCCCCTCCCAACTTCTTGTGCCCCTCCAGCCTTCTTGCTGGCTGGGCATGAGAAGCTGAAAAATCCTTGACTTAGTATAAACACTGCTTTGTAACAAGTGAAAACATCAGTGTGTTATCAACATTCTTCTCATACTGAATCCAAAACATAGCACTGTACCAGCTACTAGAAAGAAAATTAACTCTATCCCAGCCGAAACCAGGACAACATCCCTAGTAGTGCCAGAGAAGTATAAAACAGCTTTAGTGTAACTGATGATTGGGCTGCCAGAATGGTAAGCTTGTTGCTTCTTTCATAGGAAATACTTATATTAATTTACAAACACTCCCATACATCACAGCTGGAAAAAAACATGAGTGATACTGCTGCTCTACTTAATTCACTTCCAACCATCGTTATAAATTGTTCTACTACTATATACTTTCAAGGATAGAGCAAGTGTTGGGACAGTGCATGACCCATAGGCCAAGTAACATGCTACACACTCTTGTATCTTAAGAAAGTGATAAAACATAGAAGTATGTATATCTAATTGTGGTGGGTTGACCTTGGCTGGATGCCAGGTGCCCACCAAGCTGCTCTATCTCTCCCCCTCCTCAGCAGGACAGGGGGAGAACATAAGATGGAAAAGAACTTGTGGGTCAAGATAAAGGCAGTTTATCTGGAGGGGTCCTCCACGGGCTGCAGCTGGATATCTACTCCACCGTGGACCTCCATGGGCTGCAGGGGGACAGCCTGCTTCACCATGGTCTTCACCACGGGCGGCAGGGAAATCTCTGCTCCAGTGAGCGGCAGTACACCCCCCCCCCACACGACAGGAAACAAAACTTCTCCAGGCAGGGAGGAGAGGAAAAAAATAACAAACCCTAGAGGCCGCAGGTTGAAAATTGAACTGACCAATCGAGATGCACCAGGTACACTGAAGTGACCTTTTGGCCAATAGGGATTAAAATGACAACAGATCAGATTCGACAAGGGTATAAATGGGGTCCTGCCGGAGGACATGTTGGAATCAGTCCTCCTCGGAGCAGCAGGTCTGCAGTCAGGGACTCTCCCCTTGGGTCAGGACGCTGCCCTAGGTAATTCCTCGAGGTTGAGAGCCCTCATCTTTTAGGTGAGTGGTATGCGCATTTTGAGTCATAATTTTAAATCTTAAGAATTCTTAAGTCGGCTGTGTAGTACTAATTCCCCTTACATCATTGAGCCTGTGGTTTACAAATGTTATGGGAGTTCTAACTAACTTTTTACTGAAGAATAAATGTGAGTTTTAACAACTGTTGGATTTGATTGTTCATGCCTCTAACACAGTGCCTGGAGCACCTCCTCCCCCTCCTTCTTCACTGACCTTGGTGTCTGCAGACTTGTTTCTCTCACACATTCTCACTCCTCTCCTCCAGCTGCTGTTGTGCAGCAGTTTTTTCCCCTTCTTAAATATGTTATCACAGAGGTGCTACCACTGTCGCTGATTGGCTCGGTCTTGGCCAGCAGCGGGTCCGACTTGGAGCTGGCTGGCATTGGCTCTGTCAGACATGGGGGAAGCTTCTGGCATCTTCTCACAGAAGCCGTTCCTGTAGCACCCCTGGTACCAAAACCTTGCCACGCAAACCCAATACAGAGACCAAGATATAATATGATGCAGTCAAAACTGAACTGCACTGTTGTCTGTAATGAGCCATGCAGATATATAAATATATGTTTGTACACATATATAAAAACACACACAGAGTAGTGTTCTGTCACACTGTATTTGAGGCTATGTATTGTACAATCATGCAATATAAAGGAACACTTAACAGTAATGTCTATCACTGATATCTTTAAAGGCACTTGGGGATTATGCTATGTGAACACCAGAGGGATTAGATTTAACGTCTATGCAGAAAGTGGTAAAATAAGAGGGAACTTGATTGTATAAATGCAAATCTCAGTTACACCAAGGCTTCTTTAAAATGGGCCTAATCGTATCTACATTTATGCCTGTTTTAATGTCCCTGTATTTTGTCTGAGTGATATAAGGGGCCATAATGTGGATATGTCTGTCCTTGTAGTTAGTATTATTGCACTTATGTTAAAGGTTGTTATTGTTTTGGTTTTAGTTGGAAGGGAGATTTGTATATAGTTATTTATTACTTGGTTAACAATTATTGCATAAATACAATGTATTAAATAACCTTGTAGGCTGCTGAAACTAGATATAGCTCAGAGCACATCAGTTTTCAGACCACTTCAGTATTATTTTAGCATTATTGTATGAATCTTTCTCTTATGAATTGTGGTGTTTAAGAATATTATTATTGACCAAAATTCCTTCAACCATTGCATTTTACTTTTTCTCTTAAAAAAAAAAAGGACAACATAAGTGGAATGCTTTCTTTTTACAGTCTACACTTCTTTTTAGTTATTGATTTGATTTCTGCAGCACCAATTTGATTTCTTAGTGTATAAGGATACATTAGTGTCTCTTTAAATCACTTGTGAATCTTTAATAGCACCCTCTGTGTTTATAGAAGCTGCAAGAAACCTGTCAGAGCAGCAGCATGCCCCTAGCTATATCTTGCATGTTTGTGTATTATTTAGTAAGTGCGGTTATTTGGGACTTAATTATATGGCATGGTTTCTTCATTTTGTTTTTGTTGTGGAACAAGCAAAAGACATGTTTAATGACCCACGGCTCTTAAGTATCTTTCAGCATTTAGCATGATGAAAGCCTACAAGGTTTCAGTACATATTTCAGTTCATCAGAATTTCCAACTGTGAATACTCCTATTTACACATTCTCCCACAAAAAATAAAGACACTCTAGGGACCAATGTTATGAAACCCCACCTACTTTGTTCTTCGTATTTCCAGCCCTTCCATCTCTCAGGCCTCATCCTCTTTGAATGCCTGCAATATAAGAGGGACTATGTAGCATGCCTGGAATGTTTCTAAATCCAGGAACTAGTAGACCAAAGAGGGAATCAGATTCCAGAGCCTAGGGCCTTGTTGTGTTAAAGCATAACAAAGATCGGCAGAAAATAAACCCCCTTGCATTCCAGCTTGTCCTCAGATATCAGAGGGGCTGGGGGCAGCTAGGCTTAGATTCTGGGTGATGCACAATTCAGCACTAGAAGTTCGGTTGCATTCAATATATTGAACTATCACGATTATGGATGCACTAATAGTGCACTATACTTTCAATTTAGCCACGTTCAACAAATTAGAATGGCCAGACTTGAGGAGTTTGGTTGCATTCAATGAACTATCAAGGCTAGATTTTAATGAACAGTAGAATTTATTAAAGCAATATGAGTACAGGTTCTTTTGGATTGCCAGTGATAAATACACTGTCTGCAAAGCACATGCAAGTACCAAGAATACAGCCGACTACAAGCACATTAAATTATGGAAAAACTCTATAGAGATTTCTAAGTTTCCCGGGGAAGCACTAGGTATAACCGAGGGTTTGAATCTTACCCAATAGGCGTCCCTATGCGGGGGAAGAGAGGTTCAGCCCGTTGACTGATACCAGAAGTCAGCAATGTCCTCCCAACTTGTCTATGATGGTATCTTCCCTGACATTCCTCCTCTCTTAAGCCCTTTTATACTATTTTCTTTTTTTAGGTGGAGCTTGAGTGACTCTAGTCATACATACCTTTATTATGATTGGTATAAAATCTCCTCGCTTTGCTTTTAAAGGTATGTGCTAGAGAAAATTCAGAGCGCATGCTCAGTGAGGGGTGGTCGCACCTTGGAGGTGGGTAGCTTTTGGGATGGAGGTGTGTTTTGGTATTATAATGAGATTATAATGAGCAAAGTTCACCCAGAGAACATGATTTAGTGTGTCACTACTCCAGAACTGGGCACTTATGATATAAATCAGAAGTAAAAGACAATAGCATTGACAGAACCCCCATTATTTCACCTCCTTGCTTCAGTGGATTCAATGCAGGGAACTTCCATTCTTGTTCCTATCGTTCCAGTTCCCTATCCCTGTGGTGATATCACAGAGCCTGGCCGCAGTGTTTCCACTCCGCTCCACCCTCCGTATTGCTTCTCTTAGATTCAGCATACCAAGCTCCCCTGGTGTTGCTAACATCTAAGGTTGCAGGTTATGTTGCTTAGGGAATTATTATGGAACAGATTTCTTGTATATCCACCGCATTCCACCCTGGAGTTTTACCTTCCCTTAAGAGGGGGGGTGTCATATCCATAAGTCACCTCCAGCAATCATTCCACTAACCTCTCATGGGGAGTGCTTTGTTATTTCTGAACTCCCAAATAGTTTGGAAAGCATCAGAATTGGGGCTATGCTTTTGGGCCACAGCTATCTAACACATATGTAGTGATAACATACAAGAAATGTAAAGAAGAAAATAAGAAATATGTAGTTCCTTAGTCTATGTAATGGTTAGCAGCTGTAATTCTGAAGGCTAGAAGATTTTTCTCTTCAAACATAACTGCATCTTCACACAGAATGTATATGTAATATGACGATGTTTTCCGCTTATTAAATGCAGCTAATTAAATTAAATGTTTAGCTATTTATGAGAATTCGAAAAGAAATAGAATATGAGTCAATGTAATGTTGGGGAATTTTTTATGGTACCCCTCAAGGTGAAATAAACACATATTTGTGTTTAAATATAAAAGAAAAAATTAATGAACAATGCATTGGGCAGAGTCCTACCACTATAAGCGATTCTACAAGGAGTCTGCAAAGATGTGTTGCCTCAAGCCTTCAAAAGACCGATTAACAAATAAGAAGGCAGTGATAGCTTAAAGAAATAAAACCTAAAACATGAGAAGTGTGATCTGCTTGCTATTCAAGGACTGTTTACATTATGTGTACTCAAGGTCAAGCTTATCGAGTTTAAGATTCTGCTTACAATAGAGGATGCTTAAAGAGTGACAGACTTGCTAATTAAGGACATCACAGAAACATGGTGGGACGACTCCCATGACTGGAGTGCTGCAATGGATGGCTACAAGCTCTTCAGAAGGGATAGGCAAGGAAGAAGAGGTGGTGGGGTGGCTCTTTATGTTAGGGAATGTTTTGACTGTTCAGAGCTACACAATTCTGATGACAAGCTGGAGTGCTTATGGGTGAGGATGAGAGGGAAAGCCAATAAGACAGATATTGTGCTGGGAGTCTGTTATAGACCGCCCGACCAGGTTGAAGAGACGGATGAATCGTTCTACAAGCGGCTGGCAGTAGTCTCAGAATTGTGTGCCCTTGTCCTCGTGGGGGACTTCAACTTTCCAGACATCTGCTGGAAATACAACACGGCAGAGAGTAAACAGTCTAGGAGGTTCCTGGAGTGTGTGGAAGATAACTTCTTGACACAGCTGGTGGCTGAGCCAACCAGGGGAGGAGCCTTGCTAGATCTGTTGTTTACGAACAGGGAAGGATTGGTGGGAGGTGTGATGGTCAGAGGCCGTCTTGGGCTTAGTGACCATGAAATGATAGAATTTTCAATTCTTGGTGAGGCAAAGAAGGTGGTCAGCAAAACTACCACTATGGACTTCCGGAGGGCTAACTTTGGCCTCTTCAAGGCACTGGTTGAGGGAGTCCCTTGGGAGACGGTCCTGAAGGGCAAAGGGGTCCAGGAGGGATGGACATTCTTTAAAAGGGAAATCTTAATGGCTCAGGACCAGGCTATTCCCATGTGCCGCAAGTCGAACCGCCGAGGAAAACGACCGGCCTGGCTGAACAGGGAGCTTTTGCTAGGAGTCAAAAAAAAAAAAAGGAGAGTTTATCATCTCTGGAAAAAAGGGCAGGCAACTTGGGAGGAGTACAGGTATCTTGTTAGGTCATACAGAGAGGAAATTAGAAAGGCAAAAGCTCAGCTAGAACTCAATCTGGCCACTGTCGTAAGAGGCAACAAAAAATGTTTTAACAAATATGTTAACAATAAAAAGAGAGCCAAGGAGAATATCTATCCTTTATTGGATGCAGAGGGGAACGTAGCCACCAGTGATGAGGAAAAGGCTGAGGTACTTAATGCCTTCTTTGCCTCAGTCTTTAATAGTGAGACCAGTTATCCTCAGGGTACTCAGCCCCCTGAGCTGGAAGGCAAGGATGAAGAGCAGAATATACCCCCCTTAATCCAGGAGGAAATAGTTAATGACCTACTATGCCATCTGGACACTCACAAATCTATGGGACCCAATGGGATCCATCCAAGAGTGCTGAGGGAGCTGGCGGAGGTCCTTGCCAAGACACTCTCCATCATTTATCAGCAATCCGGTCAACAGGGGAGGTCCCAGATGACTGGAGGATTGTCAATGTGACTCCCATTTACAAGAAGGGTTGGAGGGAGGATCTGGGGAACTACAGGCCTGTCAGCCTGACCTCGGTACCAGGGAAGATAATGGAACAGTTTGTCTTGAGAGGACTCACGTGGCAAGTCCAGGACAAGCAGGGGATCAGGCCCAGTCAGCATGGGTTCATGAAAGGCAGGTCCTGCTTGACCAATGTGATCTCCTTCTATGACCAGGTGACCCGCCTAGTGGATGAGGGAAAGGCTGTGGATGTTGTCTACCTGGACTTCAGCAAGGCCTTTGACACTGTCTCTCATGGCATACTCCTTGAGAAGCTGGCATCTCATGGCTTGGACAAGTGCACTATTCACTGGGTGAAAAACTGGCTGGATGGCCGAGCCCAGAGGGTAGTGGTGAATGGGGTGAAATCCAGTTGGCGGCGGGTCACAAGTGGTGTTCCCCAGGGCTCGGTGTTGGGCCCCGTTCTGTTTAATATCTTTATTGATGATTTGGATGAGGGGATCGAGTGCACCCTCAGCAAGTTTGCAGATGACACCAAGTTGGGAGGGAGGGTTGATCTGCTCGAGGGTAGGAAGGCTCTACAGAGATCTCGACAGGCTGGATCGATGGGCTGAGGCCAATCGCATGAAGTTCAACAAGGCCAAGTGCCGGGTCCTGCACTTCGGTCACAGCAACTCCATGCAGCGCTACAGGCTTGGGGAAGAGTGGCTGGAAAGCTGCCCAGCAGAGAAAGACCTGGGGGTGCTGGTTGACAGCCAGCTGATGTATTGGTTTTGTGTGGCAAGGTTTTGGTAGCGGGTGGGGTTACAGGGGTGGCTTCTGTAAGAAGCTGCTGGAAGCTTCCCCTGTGTTCGACAGAGCCCATACCAGCCGGCTCTAAGACAGACCCGCCGCCGGCCAAGGCCGAGCCAATCAGCGATAGTGGTAACGCCTCTGTGATAACATTTTTAAGAAGGAAAAAAAGTTGGGACGGCGGTATTCGGCAGCCGGAGAGAGGAGTGAGAACATGTAAGAGAAACAACCCTGCGGACACCAAGGTCAGTGAAGAAGGAGGGGGAGGAGATGCTCCAGGCGCCGGAGCAGAGATTCCCCTGCAGCCCGTGGTGAAGACCATGGTGAGGCAGGCTGTCCCCCTGCAGTCCATGGAGGTCCACGGTGGAGCAGATATCCATCCACCTGCAGCCCGTGGAGGACCCCACGCCGGAGCAGGTGGGTTCCCGAAGGAGGCTGTAACCCCGTGGGAACCCCGCGCTGGAGCAGGCTCCTGGCAGGACCTGCGGATCTGTGGAGAGAGGAGCCCACGGAGCAGGTTTTCTGGCAGGACTTGTGACCCCGTGGGGGGCTCACGCTGGAGCAGTCTGTGCCTGAAGGACTGCACACCGTGGAAAGGACCCATGCTGGAGCAGTTCGTGAAGAACTGCAGCCCGTGGGAAGGACCCACGTTGGAGAAGTTCATGGAGGACTGTCTCCCGTGGGTGGGACCCTACGCTGGAGCAGGGGAAGAGTGTGATGAGTCCTCCCCCTGAGGAGGATGAAGCGGCAGAAAATAACGTGTGATGAACTGACCGTAAACCCCATCCCCGTCCCCCTGTGCCGCTGGGGGGGTGGTAGAGAATCCGGGAGTGAAGTTGTGCCCGGGAAGAAGGGAGGGGTGGAGGGAAGGTGTTCTGAGATTTGGTTTTATTTCTCATTACCCTACTCCGGTTGATTTGTAATAAATCAAGTTAATTTTTCCCCAAACTGAGTCTGTTTTGCCCGTGACGGTAATTGGTGAGTGATCTCTCCTATCCTTATCTCGACCCACAAGCTCTTTGTTATATTTTCTCTCCCCTGTCCAGTTGAGAAGGAGGGGGAGTGATAGAACAGCTCTGGTGGGCACCTGGCGTCCAGCCAGGGTTAACCCATCACAGTCTTTTTTGGTGGAGAATGCGGGCAAGTGAGGAATTTGAGATAAGGATAGTAACTGAGAGAGGTAACGGGCAAAACATGGACTGAACGCAGCTAGAGAGTTAAGAGCTGCATGACGAGCGGGGAATTTTTATTGTTGTAATTGTGGTGAAGGGACGAGGGGTGGATTGTGTGTAAATTGTCCACTTTTTGTCGGTTTTGTGATATTATTTTGATTGGTGTGGGGAATTCTTTTTTGTTGATGTGAGTGAAGATTTTGTGTGATGAATGTAGATTTTAATGATAGTTCTTAAAAATGTGATGCACAGAGGCGAGGGGTGGAATGTATTGGTTTTGTGTGGCAAGGTTTTGGTAGCGGGTGGGGTTACAGGGGTGGCTTCTGTAAGAAGCTGCTGGAAGCTTCCCCTGTGTTCGACAGAGCCCATACCAGCCGGCTCTAAGACAGACCCGCCGCCGGCCAAGGCCGAGCCAATCAGCGATAGTGGTAACGCCTCTGTGATAACATTTTTAAGAAGGAAAAAAAGTTGGGACGGCGGTATTCGGCAGCCGGAGAGAGGAGTGAGAACATGTAAGAGAAACAACCCTGCGGACACCAAGGTCAGTGAAGAAGGAGGGGGAGGAGATGCTCCAGGCGCCGGAGCAGAGATTCCCCTGCAGCCCGTGGTGAAGACCATGGTGAGGCAGGCTGTCCCCCTGCAGTCCATGGAGGTCCACGGTGGAGCAGATATCCATCCACCTGCAGCCCGTGGAGGACCCCACGCCGGAGCAGGTGGGTTCCCGAAGGAGGCTGTAACCCCGTGGGAACCCCGCGCTGGAGCAGGCTCCTGGCAGGACCTGCGGATCTGTGGAGAGAGGAGCCCACGGAGCAGGTTTTCTGGCAGGACTTGTGACCCCGTGGGGGGCTCACGCTGGAGCAGTCTGTGCCTGAAGGACTGCACACCGTGGAAAGGACCCATGCTGGAGCAGTTCGTGAAGAACTGCAGCCCGTGGGAAGGACCCACGTTGGAGAAGTTCATGGAGGACTGTCTCCCGTGGGTGGGACCCTACGCTGGAGCAGGGGAAGAGTGTGATGAGTCCTCCCCCTGAGGAGGATGAAGCGGCAGAAAATAACGTGTGATGAACTGACCGTAAACCCCATCCCCGTCCCCCTGTGCCGCTGGGGGGGTGGTAGAGAATCCGGGAGTGAAGTTGTGCCCGGGAAGAAGGGAGGGGTGGAGGGAAGGTGTTCTGAGATTTGGTTTTATTTCTCATTACCCTACTCCGGTTGATTTGTAATAAATCAAGTTAATTTTTCCCCAAACTGAGTCTGTTTTGCCCGTGACGGTAATTGGTGAGTGATCTCTCCTATCCTTATCTCGACCCACAAGCTCTTTGTTATATTTTCTCTCCCCTGTCCAGTTGAGAAGGAGGGGGAGTGATAGAACAGCTCTGGTGGGCACCTGGCGTCCAGCCAGGGTTAACCCATCACAGCTGAATATGAGCCAGCAGTGTGCCCAGGAGGCCAAGAAGGCCAATCGCATCCTAGCCTGTATCAGAAACAGTGTGGCCAGCAGGAACAGGGAGGTTGTTTTTCCCCTGTACTCGTGTCCTGGTTTCAGCTGGGATAGAGTTAACTGTCTTCCTAGTAGCTGGTACAGTGCTATGTTTTGAGTTGAGTATGTGAAGAATGTTGATAACACTGATGTTTTCAGTTGTTGCTAAGTAATGTTTAGTCTCAAGTCAAGGATTTTTCAGCTTCTCATGCCCAGCCAGTGAGAAAGCTGGAGGGGCACAAGAAGTTGGCACAGAACACAGCCAGGGCACCTGACCCAAAGTGGCCAACAGGGTATTCCATACCATGTGATGTCCCATCTAGTATAGGAACTGGGAAGTGTGGGCGGGGAATCGCCGCTCGGGGGACTAGCTGGGTGTCGGTCAGCGGGTGGTGAGCAATTGCACTGCGCATCATTTGTACATTCCAATCCTTTCATTATTGCTGTTGTCATTTTATTAGTGTTATCATTATCATTATTAGTTTCTACTTTTCTGTTCTATTAAACCGTTCTTATCTCAACCCACGGGTTTTGCTTCTTTTCCCGATTTTCTCCCCCATCCCACTGGGTGGGGGGGGAGTGAGTGAGCGGCTGCCTGGTGTTTAGTTGCTGGCTGGGGTTAAACCATGACAACTCGGCACTGGTGAGGCCGCACCTCGAGTACTGTGTTCAGTTTTGGGCCCCTCACTACAGGAAAGACATTGAGCTGCTAGAGCATGTCCAGAGGAGAGCAACCAAGTTGGTGAGGGGACTTGAGCACAAGTCTTATGAGGAGCGGCTGAGGGATCTGGGGTTGTTCAGTCTAGAAAAGAGGAGGCTGAGGGGAGACCTTATCGCTCTCTACAACTACCTGAAAGGGGGTTGTAGTGAGGTGGGTGTTGGTCTCTTCTGTCAGGTGGCTGGAGATAGGACAAGAGGAAATGGCCTCAAGTTGAGGCAAGGGAGATTTAGGTTAGATATTAGGAAAAATTTTTTTACTGAGAGGGTTGTCAAACATTGGAATGGGCTGCCCAGGGAAGTGGTTGAGTCACCATCCCTGGAGATATTCAAAAAGCGAGTGGACAGGGTACTCCAGGACATGGTTTAGGGGGCATGGTTAATGGTTAATGGTTGGACTTGATGATCTTGAAGGTCTTTTCCAACCGAAATGATTCTATGATTCTATGACATACATCCTCCTTTGGCATTGAGAAACAGAGGGGGTGGCAAGAGAAACAAAGACCCTGGTGTCCTCAGATGACCCATGACCATAAAAGGACAAAAGGAGTAGGGGTATTCTTCCCTAAACGACCACCGAAGACCACCAGAGACCCCCCGCACAGGCGTAGAAGACTCTGGGATGATTGCTCAAGAGAACAACATGTCATGCTTGCTCAACATAAAGAATATGCAATAGTTAGGCAGAACATATGTATTAGATAGGCGTGGTGTTTTAGCTGTAGCGTATAAGTATGGACTGAAAACCTCAGTAGGTGTGCTCGATTTGTGGAAATCTTCCACCTGGCACCCTGCGCAGAATAAAGCAATGTCTCCTCTCTAAACATACTTTGTGTGTTTTGGGAGTTACTTTCTGATCAGGTAACAGTTTTGGTGACCCCAGATGGGACTTTAAAACCGGATTTTGATCAACGCTTGCTACCGCCGGAGGAATCGCAAGCCGGACTCCAGCGCGCACTGGAGGATTTTTCCAGGGACTCCTCTTGTGATTCCCTGGTGGGTGGTAAGTGATCGAATGGAACCGGGGTAGAGACATTGCTATTTTGATATTATAAAGCGTATCTGTTTAGGGTAAGAATTGGTGGATTAATTGCAGCTGCTGGTTGGAGGTATTTTATCTCTCCTGCATCAGTACGGTGACAACCGGAGCAGGTAAAGAGTTGGGTTTGGTTCGGTGTACTTGTACTTGTTTGGTACTATTGGTTGTTTTAAATTGTTGTATTAGGTTATATTGGGAAACTCAGCTTCCTCTGAGGAAGGGGGAATAATTAAAGCTTCCCTGTTGGGTTGTATTTTGGAACATTGGAACAAGTTTGGTGGGAATCCCCTAACAAGGATGAAATTAAAAGAGTACTGTACTCAATGATGGCCAGTGTATAAATTAGATGATGAAGAAAAATGGCCGGAAACGGGAACTTTGAATTATAATACCATTTTACAGCTAATGCTGTTTTTTAGAAGGCAAGATAAGTGGGATGAAATCCCATATGTGGATATGTTCTTTGCTTTAAGAAATGATTATGAAACTAGAAAGAAATGCAAATTGTCAGTATTTGATTCAAATGTGTTAATGAATGACAATATCTCAACTGATTGAGATTGCTTGTAAGGTGTATAATAACAGAGAAGAGTTGGGGAAAAAAAAAAGAAAAACAAAAGGAGAAACTAAAAGATCAGAAGCAAAAGGCTGATATTTTAGCAGCAGCATTTACTCAAGCACAAACATCCTCCAGGGGAAGGGGTTTCCTGAGAGGACGGGGATGTGGAAGGGAACGGGGAGGAGGGGGAAACATACTTGGTCTCCCCCTTCTGCCCCTATTCCTGAGGCCAATTTACTAATGATGAGTACAGAGGATTGTGATTGATGGGGACCGGGGGCTGAGCCCCAGCCAAGCCCCTGGTTCCAGGCGAGCTGGGGAATGAAATTGTTAAATTTTTGGTAGATACAGGGACAACTTAACATGTGTTAAATAGCTGTGAGGGACCTATGAGTAAGTTCTCTATGTCGGTGGTTGGTGCCACGGGAAAGCGAGAGGTTAGGCCCTTTCTCCAACCTATGATGTGTGAAATTGGAAACAACATTGATGCATGAATTTTTATATATGCCAGAATGTCCATTACCTCTTATGGGATGGGATTTACTAAATAAATTGGGAGCACAGATAACTTTTGAAAAAAAAACAAACCAAAAAACAAACCCAACAAAATTCAAGTGCATATTCCTCAGAGTAATGCCTGGGGAGCACAAGTTTATATGTTACAGGAATCAAGGACATGAAGAATGAACAAGTTGAAATCCCCTCCAAAATTATGGATGTGGTGGTCCCTAAGATGGGGGGGCTAGAAATTTTAGGAGAAATATATCAGCATGGTTACTTATTTTAGATATAGGTAAGGGTTTAATGATTATGGTAAAGAATGGATTTGGGTAGGAGCTGTTTAATGATTATCTAACTTGTAATAGAGTTTTAATGGCAATAGACATCATAGTTCAAAGGGATGAGGGACAATGATTAATGTATATGTTGTTGTAACCAACTGAAGCAAGGGATAGTTCCTGACGAGAAGCAGGAGTCGACCCCAAGAACCAGCCAAGATTGGCCACGCGATTTGAACAAAAGCCAAAGGGCGACTGAGCCTGCGCAGGAGCAAGAGGTAAAGAGTTCATCACGAGGAAGACATACAGCCTTCATCTTTACGACCACCACAAGGAGGCATTGCGCAGACTCAGTTAGGAGGGACTTACTTAGGGAAATGACTTCTTGGAACTAATTTTAATATGAAGCGGGGATAGGTCATGCATATGTATAGGCATATTAGAAAATCTTATGTATATGTAACACTTGACTGTTTAAATTTGAAGTAAGTTGCCGTGTCAGGCGCGCACGACTTTGGTGGGACTACCCCCTGTGCTGCCCAGCGCTGAATGAAC
Organism: Harpia harpyja; assembly: GCF_026419915.1. Lineage (NCBI taxonomy): Eukaryota > Metazoa > Chordata > Aves > Accipitriformes > Accipitridae > Harpia > Harpia harpyja. The sequence goes on along the minus strand of NC_068968.1, from coordinate 19,235,193 downwards.
ATACCTACTTTACAATCTCACTGATTGTAGAGTCTGTTTCTGCACGTCAGTCCCCTTTGTGTGGGCAACAGAGAGGCCTGGAAGAGCTAAATCAGCCGAACTGGTGAAAGTAGAATTAAAACAGGGAGCGAAGCCATTCTGGACCTAAAAGAGGCCTTTTTCTGTATTCCTCTGGAAGAACAGAGTCAAAAACTGTTTGCCTTTGAGTGGAAGAGCCCTACAACAGAACGCAAGATGCAGCTATGTTGGACAGTACTTCCCAAGAATTTAAGAATAGCCCCACCATCTTTGGTAATGTACTAGCGAAGGAATTGGAACAATGGCAAGGTAAGAACTTGTTAATTACCTTGCTACAATATGTGGATGTCATCCTGTTGGGGGCAAATACCATTGAGGAGTGTAAAGAAGCAACTATTAGTTTATTGAACTTTTTAGGGCTGGCTGGATATCGAGTGTCTCAGAAAAAGGTGCAGATTGCACAGAAAAATGTGACCTATCTTGGTTTTGAAATTTCTCAAGGAGAAAGAAAACTGGGGATTGAGAGGAGGGAAGCGATTTGTCAGATTGCCCCACCCAAACCAAAAAGAGAGTTAAGAGGATTTCTTGGAATGGCCAGGTGTTGTCGCCTTGGGATACCTAACTTTGGATTGATGGCTAAACCTTTGTATGAGGCTATTAAAGGACCAGGAGAAGTGTTGGAATGGACTCCGGAATGTTGAAAAGGGTTTGACAAAATAAAGGTTGCTCTTATGAGGGCCCCTGCACTAGGCCTCCCCAATTTGACAAAGCCTTTTGAGCTTTATGTGCATGAACAAGGACATGAAGTGATGGGAGTGCTTGTGCAAACTTTAGGGGACTGGAAAAGACCGGTAGCTTACTTTTCAAAACGACTGGATAGCATAAGCTCTGGATGGCCGGAATGCTTGAGGGCGGTAGCCGCAGCAGTGATGTTAATACAGGAGGCACGAAAGATAACAATGGGACAGAGAATTTGGAACAAAAAGGACATAATTGGCTGCCTCCAAGCAGGATGGTACAGTATCAAGCAATATTGCTTGAACAAGAGGATGTGGTATCTAATACTTTAAATCCAGCGTCATTGTTGCCCTCTCAAGGAGATGAAGAAGGATAAACACATGATTGTTTACAGACCATAGAGCAAGTATATTCTAGCTGTCCAGATTTAAAGGACTCCCCTTTACAACATCATGATTGGGAGCTACTCACTGATGGAAGTAGCTTTGTAAATAAAGGGGAACGGAAGGCCGGGTATGCTGTTGTGACTTTGGAGAAGGAAATGGAGGTGGAACCATTGCCTGTCCTATAATGAAGGAGCTAACAGAAAGGACACATAAAAGTACACACATAGGAGTTGAAGCTTTGCTTGAGGCAACCAGACAATATGCTGTGGGAATGAATATGTTGATAAAAGCTAAAAGGATTGTACAGAAATGTGAAGTTTGTTTAAAGAATAATCCTAAAATTCAGAAAAGGCCCCCCCCAGGAGAGGTAAGAAAAGGTTATACACCTGGAGATTACTGGCAAATCAATTTTTTTTTGAAATACCTGATTGTAAAGGATATAAATATCTACTGGTGACTGTGGATACTTTTTCAGGATGGCCCAAAGCTTTCCCGTGTCACACCAACAAGGCAAGGGAAGTAGTAAAGGTTTTATTGAAAGAAATCATTCCGAGATTCGGGGTACCGGGAAGCTTCTCCTCAGATTGAGGACTGCGCTTTGTAGCAGAAATAGTCCAAGGGGTATCCAAATTTTTACAAATCAAATGGGACTTGCATATCCCATGGAGGCCGCAGTCTAGTGGGAGAGTAGAAAGAATGAACCAAAGAATTAAGAGACAATTGAATAAAATTTGTCAGGAAACTCAGTTGAAATGGCCGGAAGTTCTCCCTTTAGCGTTGTTGAGAGTGAGAATTACACCAAGATCTAAGGAAAAGGTTAGCCCTTTTGAGATATCATATGGGAAACTTTATCAAAGCATGAATCATGAGCCAGGTTCTATAGAATTAACAGGGAAACAATATCTTACAGAGTATGTGATTTGTCTAGGGAAGGTTCTGTCTTCTCTTAACAGTTATCTACAATTAAGGACGCCTTTGAGCCTGAATACCGCAGTTCATGAGTTTCAGCCAGGAGATTGGGTTTATTTAAAAACCTGAAATGACAAACCTCTGAAGGAACGTTGGAAAGGACCCTTTCAAGTTCTCCTAACCACATATACTGCAGTCAAACTTAATGGAGCGGGACCCTGGATCCATTACACTCGGATCAAGAATGGACTCCCTTCAGATAAGTGGATTGTGGAAAAACAGAAAGAGAATTCTCGGCATCTAAAATTTAAAAGGGTTAATTCATAAATTGTACTCGGGAGCAGGGCACAACATATTTTTGTTTACTATTATGATAATTTGTTCATGATTTTGATAGGAGTATGGAATCTGAAAATTTTAATCATCATTAACTTAATGACACTAACAAAAATTAAGGGATTGGAAGATAATTTAATTTTGAAATTCATTCAGGGGTTTGGCAAATTACAAAACACCACGAGTATTGCTACTTGTATACCAATTCCACATTCCAGCAAAAATCCAGTAGGATGGGGAATTCTTGCATTGAAAGAGCCACCACTGGTAAACTTAAGCAAAAGCTTAAAAGCAAATCCGACTTGCTACCTCATACGGAACAAGGCATATATTACAGGTAGCAATTATGAGACAGGTTTATCTTCCTGTTATACATACCACATAGAAACTGGAGGACCTGAGATGGGAGAGTTTGAGGCTTTTGATGAGAAGTCTACTCCAAAGGTTAACTGTCCTACACCCAAGGAACCAACAAATTGGAGAAGCCCCGTGACAGATAACTGGCCTGAGACATACAGTCAAAAGATAGATATGAACCTTAGTCCATGGTGTTTTGAATGGACAGGACAATTTATAAATACTAGCAATCAGTATGATGAGATTATCATGAATCCCAAGGATGGAGAATACGCCCCTGAATGGAATTGTACTCAAGTGTTAAACTGCTCTCATATGGGAGTTTTGAAAAACATAACAGGGGTGGAAAAAGCATTGCGAATTGGATGTCAATGTCAAAATTTAATTGTAGAGAAACAAGATGTAGTCCCAAGAAAGGGGATTATGCGGATATCTCAAACTGGATAAGGAACACTGTTGTGTCCACATTCCCAATGTGACTGAAGATCTTAATAAACAAATTGACCAAATCAGGGAGGTAGCAAAAGGGACCAAAGAATTGCGAGAAAGTGCTGAAAACAATTGGATAGACAAAATTCTACAAAGCATAGGTGGATGGTTAGCTAGTTTGATCCAAAGTGTGATTATGATAATAGTAGTGATAATAATCATTGCAATGCTAATTGGATGCATGAAACAAGCAATTGTGTGAACTCTGCTTGTCCGGAATATAATGATGATTAAAGATCTTGGAAGTCTCAAATAAAATATTTAAAACTTCCAAAGGGGGGAATTGTTGCCTCAAGCCTTCAAAAGACCGATTAACAAATAAGAAGGCGGTGATAGCTTAAAGAAATAAAACCTAAAACATGAGAAGTGTGATCTGCTTGCTATTCAAGGACTGTTTAGATTATGTGTACTCAAAGTCAAGCTTATCGAGTTTAAGATTCTGCTTACAATAGAGGATGCTTAAAGAGTCACAGACTCGCTAATTAAGGACATACATCCTCCTTTGGCATTGAGAAACAGAGGGGGTGGCAAGAGAAACAAAGACCCTGGTGTCCTCAGATGACCCATGACCATAAAAGGACAAAAGGAGTAGGGGTATTCTTCCCTAAACGACCACCGAAGACCACCAGAGACCCCCCGCACAGGCGTAGAAGACTCTGGGATGATTGCTCAAGAGAACAACATGTCATGCTTGCTCAACATAAAGAATATGCAATAGTTAGGCAGAACATATGTATTAGATAGGCGTGGTGTTTTAGCTGTAGCGTATAAGTATGGACTGAAAACCTCAGTAGGTGTGCTCGATTTGTGGAAATCTTCCACCTTGCACCCTGCGCAGAATAAAGCAATGTCTCCTCTCTAAACATACTTTGTGTGTTTTGGGAGTTACTTTCTGATCAGGTAACAAAGCCACAGCCAGAAATACAAAATATAAAATATTTGTAAAGAAGAAAAAGGCACTGTTCAGATCACTCAGAGAGAAACTTATGCAAGCTTGCAAAATATTCAGTGGAAACCATGTACTGTGTGTACCAGCATCACTTTATCCATCTCCCAGTGGAATCACCTCAGAGATGAAAAGTTTAAAAATACATATACATACACACACATATATATAAATGTACCAGGAATGTAACACAACCATTTAGAGGCTAGTAGAAGTTAACTTTTTTGGTATACAGACAGATGTGAAGACAAGCTTAGTAAAACATCTGTTTAAAACATTTGCATGTCAAAGGAGAAAAGCTTTGCTTACCACCAGTATGGCAGTCTAACTGCATGTTAGATTTCACAGAGTAATTCTGATACACTCTCTCCATTGTTGTTGAATATTGCTTTGAAATCCTTCTGGATGGCAATTGTGAACTCAACCCAAGATGGCCCCAAAATACAGTCTTTGGGCTGAGAGGGCTCTAAGTTTTTAGTAGGCCAGAAGATGCTTTTTCAGTGTAGAACTATAAAAGTCATCTTGTGGGGTCTGGCTTAACATCTACGTGCCAATCCAGAGATGTGGCATCAGCTCCTATAGATGCATCTAAACTAACATCTGAGGTGTTAGTTCATTGAATCCGGTGTGGCAGGAATCATTTGATTAAAATACTGCTGTTGCTGGGTTGAGTTTATTAATTGTTTACATGGTCCATGTCTATTTGCCTAGAACTCTGACAAATGCCTTTAATTTTAGAAATAATCACTTCTGTCGTTGTTCTCGAGGATACAGATACCATCACTGTTCCTGAGGATATGGGTAGCATTACAGATACTATGCCAACACCTTAGAAATCCAGGTCATGGACAAGGATCAAAACATATTGTTTGTTATCTCTGATAGCTTGTGCTGCTGAAGAAAAAAAAAAAAACAAACAAAAAACCCCACACTATTCTCAAAGAAGGGTAGTTAATTAGCAGTAAGAAAGATACAACCTCTCTCCTTAGTAAACAGAGTATTTTGTCAGAGCGTTTAGGGCTGAAGGGATTATAAAACAAATGAGAATATTCATTGTGAGATATGACAAATTCCTTCCAAGCAGCAAGATTAAATCTATCCTTAAATATAATAGAAGATGAGGAAACCACAGAGTTCTCTGGATCCATATGTTTTACTGTATCTTCTCTACAGTCAAATAAGAGAACAAATTATACACACTCCACCCCCCAAAAAAACCCCAAACCCTCAGCTCTAGCCAAAGAGAGCCAGTAAAGCAAGGCTCAATTTAACTGCATTGTAAATGTTACAATTGGGTAAGCAGACAAATGCATACAAAATTAAGTATGTCTACAGTATGCAAACAGGACATAACACTCGATGCCGCATTGGGAATAGGAAGCCAATCCTGTACAAAAATTAAAAATATGTACTTTAAACCCAGCAGGAAGAGAACAGGAAGGCAGAACGTGAAGTCTGAATAACTGTATTTAATACTTGGTACAACTACTCCACATTATTTCACAGAAAGATTAGCAATCAGTGTGTATACTCTGACTCTAGTGTTGAAAAGCTATTAACTGGTGTCAAAAAACTAATAGATGCAACATTTCTGTTAATGAGGCCAAAGAGAAGGGAAAAAGAGAAAAAAAAAGATAAAACAATTAATCAGTCATAGATTAGGTCTTTTTTTTATATTTTTTAAAAATTAACTAGCATTTCATTTCACCTTTTATAAAGTACAAAAATACTTGTATGATATAACAAAAAATTAAGAGGTATGCTGAAAATATAGTATATTTGCTGGTATAGTCCAGCAAATCTAGATGATCTGTTCTGTTGATATGAATGATTGTAAGACTGGCCAGGCTCTGAACATGGCTCATTTGTCAGCAAGAAATGATCACTTCATAAACCAATCACTGATAAACCAACCTGCAGGCACAGCAAGATAAATGGCAGAGGCTTCAAATACAAATACTTAGTTTAGGTCATTACAATGCAAAACTACAACTTTGTATTCGGTCTGGCTGAGATGGAGTTAATTCTCCCCATAGCAGCCCCTCGTAGTGCTGTGCTCTGTATTGGTAGCTAGAAAGGTGTTGATAACACACCAATGTTTTGGCTACTGCTGAGCAGTGCTTGCACAGCATCAAGGCTGTCTCTCCAACATTTTCCCACCTCACTGGCAGGCTGGGTGTGAGAGACTGAATTGTTATCTCAAGCTGTTTGTCTCAAAGATTGTTTGTTGTGAGAGACTGGGCTATCATCTCAAGCCATTCCTCTCAAGGATTGTTTGCTGTGATGAGCCACTTATCCCAGAGATGGCTTGTTTAAGAAGGGCACTCCTCTGTCCATAAGGACGATTACCAGGCCACTGAGGCATCCAGGGGAGGAGACAGGCCAGAGCCGGCAAAGCATGCAGCAATGTGGACACTACCATTCTCATGGAAACTGTAGTCTTTGAGATAAGGTACTGGTTTCTGGTGTTGATCACATGATGGTCGTGTGATAGACCAAACCTGCAGCATATGAACAGTATGTATGTGCATGCATCATCGAACTATGCCCTATAAAAAACCGTGGAGACAAGCCATGGTGTGCACCCACCACCGAAGAATTGAAGACTGAGGACCAACGGGATGCCGCTGGATCCATGGTGGTGACTATCCTTGCAACTCTATCCCGACTGCTTGCTTGATTTCTGCCTTTTCTTCCATTCTATCCTATTGCTACTATTTCTACTTTTGATACTTTTGATAATAAAAGCTGTTTTGGGTATACGGCATTTGACCTCGTTTGTGTCTTAATCTTGCTCTTGGGATCATATTGAAACCTTCCCCGACATTGGATCGGGACACTGGGGGTGGGCAAGATCTTGGGAGGGGACATAGCCAGGACAGCTGACCCAAACTCACAAAAGGGATATTCCATACCATATGACGTCAGCTCAGCAATAAAAGCTAAGTAAAGGGAGGAGGAAGTAGGGGGCATTCATTATTTACATTTGTCTTCTGGAGCAACCGCTACGTGTACTGAAGCCCTGCTTCCCAGGAAGTGGCCAGATATCACCTGCTGATGGGAAGTAGAGAAAAAAATCTTTTTGTTTTCCTTTGCTTCCATGCATGGGCTTTGCTTTTCTTTATTAAACTGTTCTTATCTCGACGCACGAGCCTTTTGTTATATTTTCTCTCCCCTGTCCAGCTGAGGAGGGGGAGTGGCTTAGGTGGGCACTTGGCACCCAGCCAGGGTCAACCCACCACAAACTTCAACAGTTTTCATTCTGGATACTCTAACAATTACACAATATCTTGTAGCAGTATTATTTACAGTAAAAGCAATGGGAGGTAATATTGAACATACTGAAAGTACCCTTGTGACTTCAGCCTGTAAGCTAGGGAAGGAGTCTGCTTTAACACTCATTTCAGATATTATCCATAACATGATAATTATGTGAAAACTATCCTCCGCTTGCACTGCACAGATTCACATTTTCTATATGTAAAGGACAAAATGAATTTAAACATACTCATTCTTCTTTCTGAAGGTCAATTTCTCACTCTTCTCTGTACTCAATTTGTCATTATGGTTTTAAGGGGTTTTTTAATATGTTATCATTGTAGGATGTCGTGGTTTAACCCCAGCCAGCAACTAAGCACCACGCAGCCGCTCACTCACTCCCCCCCCACCCAGTGGGATGGGGAAGAGAATCGGGAAAAGAAGTAAAACTCGTGGGTTGAGATAAGAACGGTTTAATAGAACAGAAAAGTAGAAACTAATAATGATAATGATAACACTAATAAAATGACAACAGTAATAATAAAAGGATTGGAATATACAAATGATGCACAATGCAATTGCTCACCACCCGCTAACCGATGCCCAGTTAGTCCCCGAGCAGCAGTCCCCCCACCTTCTTGCTGGCTGGGCATCAGAAGCTGAAAAATCCTTGACTTTAGACTAAACATTACTTAGCAACAACTGAAGACATCAGTGTTAGCAACATTCTTCTCATACCGAACTCAAAAACATAGCACTGTACCAGCTACTAGGAAGACAATTAACTCTATCCCAGCTGAAACCAGGACATATGACATTCAAATTAGTGTGACAGACTGAAAGACTTAATGTCTCAAACAATGTGGTGGGGTAAGTTCTGAACTGCAGGTGAAGCAGCTGGTTAGCAACAGGGCACGGAGGGCTGCTGGAGGATGCACAGTTCCATGTTCTGATATGCTGAGCAGGCCAGCTCACCATATATGGCCAAAGGTCAAACAACGGTCATGCCTGCAGGGAGGGAGAAGTTACCTCCCAAACGACCCCCAAGCCCACCAACCCATTTCCCAAAGGTTCTGAAAGCACAAAGCGCACATGACACATAATTAGCTGTATTGGGTTTGTGTGGCAAGGTTTTGGTAGCGGGGGGGGTTACAGGGGTGGCTTCTGTGAGAAGCTGCTGGAAGCTTCCCCTGTGTTCGAGAGAGCCAATACCAGCTGGCTCTAAGACGGACCCGCTGCCGGCCAAGGCTGAGCCAATCAGCGATAGTGGTAACGCCTCTGTGATAACATTTTTAAGAAGGAAAAAAAGTTGGGAGAGACGGTATTCGGCAGCTGGAGAGAGGAGTGAGAACATGTAAGAGAAACAACCCTGCAGACACCAAGGTCAGTGAAGAAGGAGGGGGAGGAGATGCTCCAGGCGCCAGAGCAGAGATTCCCCTGCAGCCCGTGGTGAAGACCATGGTGAGGCAGGCTGTCCCCCTGCAGCCCATGGAGGTCCACGGTGGAGCAGATATCCACCTGCAGGACATGGAGGACCCCACGCCGGAGCAGGTGGGTGCCCAAAGGAGGCTGTGACCCCGTGGGAAGCCTGCGCTGTAGCAGGCTCCTGGCAGGACCTGCGGATCTGTGGAGAGAGGAGCCCACGGAGCAGGTTTTCTGGCAGGACTTGTGACCCCGTGGGGGACCCATGCTGGAGCAGTGTGCTCCTGAAGGACTGCATGCCGTGGAAAGGACCCATGCTGCAGCAGTTCGTGAAGAACTGCAGCCCGTGGGAAGGACCCACGTTGGGGAAGTTCGTGGAGGACTGTCTCCCGTGGGTGGGACCCCACGCTGGAGCAGGGGAAGAGTGTGATGATTCCTGCCCCTGAAGAGGATGAAGCGGCAGAGACAATGTGTGATGAACTGATCGTAACCCCCATTCCCCGTCCCCCCGCGCCACTGTGGGGGGTAGGTAGAGAATCCGGGAATGAAGCTGTGCCCAGGAAGAAGGGAGGGGTGGAGGAAAGGTGTTCTGAGATTTGGTTTTATTTCTCATTACCCTCCTCTGGTTGATCGGCAATAAATTAAGTTAATTTTCCCCATGTTGAGTCTGTTTTGCCCGTGACAGTAATTGGTTGAGTGATCTCTCCCTGTCCTTATCTTGACCCACAAGCTCTTTGTTATATTTTCTCTCCCCTGTCCAGCTGAGTTGGGGGGAGTGATAGAGTGGCTTTGGTGGCCACCTGGCGTTCAGCCAGGGTCAACCCGCCACAGTCTTTTTGGTGACGAAACCTGGGAATGTGAGGAATTTGAGAGAAGGATAGTAACTGAGGGGGTAACGGGCAAAACATGGACTGAACACAGCTAGAGAGTGAAGAGCTGCATGAAAAGTGGGGAATTTTTATTGTTGTAATTGTGGTGAAGGGATGAGGGGTGGATTGTGCATAAATTCTCCACTTTTTGTCAGTGTTGTGATGATATTATTTTGATTTTGGTGTGGAGAATTCTTTTTTGTTGATGTGAGTGAAGTTTGTGAAAACTGTGAAGATTTTGTCATGAATGTAGATTTTAATGATAAGTCTTAAATATGTGATGCACAGAGGCAAGGGGTGGAAACTCCAGCGTGGGAGATTGTATTGTATTTTGGAGATTGTATTGGGTCTGGCTGAGATGGAGTTAATTCTCCCCATAGCAGCCCCTCGTAGTGCTGTGCTCTGCATCGGTAGCTAGAAAGGTGTTGATGACACACCAATGTTTTGGCTACTGCTGAGCAGTGCTGGCACAGCATCAAGGCTGTCTCTCCAACATTTCCCCCCCTTCACCGGCAGGCTGGGGGTGGGCAAGATCTTGGGAGGGGACATAACCAGGACAGCTGACCCAAACTGACCAAAGGGATATTCCATACCATATGACGTCAGCTCAGATATAAATGCTAAGTAAAGGGAGATGGAAGGGGGGCATTTTTGTCTTCTGAAGCAACCACTATGCGTACTGAAGCCCTGCTTCCCAGGAAGTGGCTAGACATCGCCTGCTGATGGGAAGTAGAGAATAACATCATTTGTTTTCCTTTGCTTTCGCACGCGACCTTTACTTTCACTTTATTAAACTGTCCTTATCTTGACCCACGAGCCTTTTGTTATATTTTCTCCCCCCTGTCCAGCTGAGGAGGGGGAGTGATATAGTGGCTTTGGTGGGCACCTGGCACCCAGCCAGGGTCAACCTACCACATTAGCCTAATGAGTTCGAGTGCCCACCCAAAGGAGGGGCAATGAGATTATAAAAGGACACGAATTGAAGCCCCACATATATGCACCCTCTGGAACTGGACCTCTAGACTGGCTGGACCCAGGACTGATGAAATCTTTCTCTTTTTCTTCTCTTTTCTCTTTCTTTTTCTCTTTTTTCATAATCCCTACACCTCATCCCTTTAGATGTAAACCATTGACCAAGTCTGGGACTAAGAGTGGATCTAGCTGCCCCTAAGCTCTTCTCCGAGAAGGAGTCTAGAAAGCAAGGGGGTCCACTCTGAACCTTGAGACTCACCTTATTTTCTTCCCTGAATCGATATATATGTGGTTACCATGTGTTATACGGTTTACTGATTTATTAACATGCCAATTCTTGTTGTGAGAAACCATGCCACCTGCTGTTATGCCTCCCAAGTTGAGGCTGCTTCTGCCATAAATAAAACATTCAACTGATCGTTTGGTGTAGCTTCACCTTAATTTAGCCCGAAGGAATTCCGAACTCACCACGACCCCTCCCTGGTCTGTCCAGCACAGGTTGTGACATTTTTTTTGGCCTACTCGGCAGGATTCCCTTGGTGTTGCTAAAGCGATCATTGGGACTAGGTCTTTGCTGTGGCCTGTCTCTGAGAGGAGTCATACACAAAGGGAGATAGTCCTCAGAGGACTAATAAAGGGATCTGATCCCTGTAATTGCGTGCTCATTATGGCCCCCCTGGGAGGTCCAACCGTAGACTGTACCCCTCTCCTGGAGAGATTAGAGGGCTACAATGCCCGGCCCTCTCCCCCTGGTATGACTGGGGCCCATAACAATTGGCATGATCCACAAGCTGTAGCAGACAGAATTCTCATTTTGGCTAAAGAACGAAGGTTGAAGCAAGGAAAAGGGAAGGCGTTGGTTTGTGCAGTTTTAGGAGCCACTCTGGTGGCAGCACAACAGGACAAATGCATGGCCCAACAAGCAGAAGGGGAGACGATAAAATCCCTTCAAGATTTAGTGAAGGCTTTGCAGGAGCAATTGGAAAATGAAACAAGAAGTCTCTCCAATCAACTTGCCACTGAGCAAGTGACTAACCAGAGACTACATACCGCTTTGACTGAGGCTTTGGAGTAGGAAAGGGTATTAAGGGAGCAATTAGGTGAAAATCGCTCCCAGATCAATGTAGAAGATGTGGATGCAGACTCTGATGGGGGAAAGGAATAAAAATCATACCCTTTTGAAGACCTAGGACATATAAGGGAAATATTTTTCTTGGGAGGGGGGAAACCATGATGTGACCTTTAATTAAGACTAAGACTGTGGATGGTGGTCAAGGAGGAGTCCAACAAGTTACCACCCTCATCGTCCCCTATTCCCCCACCGATTTAGCTAAAATTCAGGAAAAAAATTCCTGGGGACCCCAAGAAACGGAAACTGAGTATGTATGGAGAGTATCCCTTACTGGGGGCAACCATATCCTACTAAGTGAGGACGAGGCATGAGGATATTGGGGACCGGGGGTTTTTCTAACTATAAGATGATGTTGTCAATCGCAACGGCATAGTTGCTGACTGGAAACAGATATGAGTAACTGATGTATCTGGAAACTCTCAGCCCCAGGCAACTGCTCGAGTTAAGTGCTGGTTGCCAGGAGATGAGACTGCGACAGAAACTATAATGATATTGGGACTGCTACCAACAAACATTTTGGGGCTCGACTTATTGAAGGGGAGAGCATGGATAGACTCCAAGGGGAGGGAATGGAAGTTCAGACTCCCTGCGGCCTCGATGAGACTTATGCAGTCTGCACCTGCACTCCCACCTTCACAAATAGTCAATGTGAAACCCTATGCCTTGCCCCTAGGGGCAAGAGAGGGGATGGCCCCTGTAGTAACTGAGCTACAGGAGCAAGGGATAGTTGTCCCCACACACTCACCTTATAATCCCCTGGTGTGGCCAGTCCGTAAACCCAACGGAAAGTGGCGACTGACTACTGGCACCTGAATGCCAGTACAGGTCCCTTAACAGCTGCGGTGCCTAACATGGCCAAGCTGATTGCAACAATACAAGAACAAGCCCATCAAATTTTAGCAGCTAGCGATGTAAAAGATATGTTCTTTATGGTCCCTTTGCAGGAAGCAGAGAGAGATCACTTTGCTTTTACATGGGAAGGGATGCAATTCACTTTTACATGTCTCCCCCAGGGATATCGGCACTTGCCGACGATTGTGCATTATGCATTGGCTCAAGAGCTTGCCAAAATCACTCCCACAGAAGGGGTTAAGGTATACCAGTATATTGATGATGTATTAATTGGCAGCCCTGATACCAAAGTAGTGGGACAGAACCAAACAGAGATAATTACTCACCTAGAAAAATTAGGACTCCAAATTCCAGATGAAAAGGTACAACTCCCATCTTCTGAAGTGAAGTTCTTGGGTATCTAATGGAGAGGAAGAACAGTGTGCATTCCTCCTGAAACCTTGACCACCCTTGAACTAGTGAAAATGCCTGCAAATAAGAACGAACTCCAACATGCCTTAGGCCTGTTGGTGTTTTGGAGGAAACACATCCCTGACTTCTCAGTAGCCCTACACATTGATTCAGGGGACGAAATCGTGATAGAAGTGGAAGGAAGTGCTCAAGTAGGAGAGCTGATCGCTGTGTGGAGTGTATTTACTAAGGAAGTTGAGACCAAACAATCAGTGTTTATTTATACAGATTCATATGCGGTGTTTAAAGGGTGCACTGAGTGGCTCCCCTTCTGGGAACAGAATCAGTGGGAGAAGCCTGAGAAGCAAGTTCCTTCAGTGGACACCGAGATTTAAAAACCCTCTGCTAAATGCCTGTTGTCATTCTAGTCCGCGCATTCTGTTCGGCAGGCAGTAGGATGCACTGACACCAGCCCCTGTTTACTGCTCACTGGAAAGCCTTGTGCCTTCTACCTCATCTTAGCAACAGGAAGCCCAACAGATACTATACCTTTACAAAGAACCACTGTTTTTTAAATGAATCTATAATAAGCTTACTAGAAATATGCAACATTACAATTCTTTTTGCAACAAAAGTATAAATGATACTGGTACAAATGCCACTTCCTTGGATAGCTGATGGATGCTTGGTGCTCTGGCATGCAGAAGCTTTCTCCCAACTGTTCTTTTGGTTTGTTTTGGTCTATCAGATTCAAGAAACTGTTTTCTACCAATTACTGTCAAAATGTGAATAAATCCAGGAATGAAGTACTGAATATTTTCTGTAAATATATGAAAAATGGCCTAAAATAGGGATTTAGCATGTATAAAGGGAATTTAGCAAGCAGATAGAAAGTGTACAATAAAAACATAATGCATAATATAAACAAAAAGGCAGTCATGCAGGGAAGAGAAATGGGCAAATGACAGCAAGGGTATGAATTGTAAATGAAATGAAAAGAACGTTACAGCTGTGGAGAACATCAATTAAGCAATATGACCCAACACAGCAGTGTTACAGTCTGGTTTGGATGATTAATTGTATTTCAGTTATAAATCATTTGCAAATGCTCATTTACCATCTCCATTTTTTTCAGAATAAATGGAATTATTACAGCTGGCTGCACATACACTCTCAAGGAGCTAATGCTATTTCTGGTTTTTAGGAAGTTTTAATAAATTTTACAAAAGGATTATGGGTTTGAGATTTGCAAAGAAAATTCAGTCTTATACAAGGTCTGAACACAATTACAGCTAGTACTGTGCATAGCACTTGAAGGATTAAAGAATACTAGTACTGCTATTTTATTGTGCTTGCTTTTCATTGCAGAGTATAGGAGAGAATGCTCATATATTTCAGCCACGGTCAACCTAAGAGCACAGCTTCTGAAGAAAAGGAAGGTTAGCTGAACTAATTTGTCCTTTGAGATATATTATCCATTTCAGGTATATGCATATCCTATAGACATTTCTTTTAAACAGCATTAAAAATTATTCTTTATTCTACAATTTATATATTACTCATTTTATTATATTTTACAAAATTATCCTTTGAAGCTGCACTTGCACTATTTGTATACTCCAAGACAGAGCATTTGAGAACATAAGAGGGGTGTATATATAAATCCCCACCTAGTCCTTTCACTAACAGAAGTCTCATGAATACAGACTCAGATGAAAAAGTGGGATGCAGATACATCAATATAACACAACAAATAAACTCCTACTGTAGTTAAAAGTTGCTTGTTCTCACCTACAAAGCAATTACACAAAAACTCTTGCAAAGCTCCCATCTGAGCGAGATGTGAACAGAGTTCCTAAAATTTCAGACACAGAAGGTGGAGGTGAGCCCCTTCTAGATGTGTCAATGTGGCTCTGAAGTTGGTGGTGTGGTTTGAAATCTGAATAGAACCAGACTTAACTCCTGACCCCCTCTGCAAATGCCACAGTCAACTTGGGAGACATGCTGAATGTGTATGTTCTGTTCAAAAAACCCTCTCAGTTCATCTAGCAGGTGAAATACTACTCTTCATGGGTTAAAATATGGCTTTGGAAAGAAAATAAGAAATATTGATTGTTGTGAAAGCCCAAGGATCAAGGAAAAAAGAGAAAAAGATTCAAATATTAGAGAACAGGGCCTAAACATGATGCGGTCCTCACAAAACACTACCTGTGGGACCCTGACATTCTGTCTTGCATTTCACTGACATTTTTAAGCTGGGGTGATGACCACCAAAATGCCATTTTCAAAGGAAGGCTGATAAAGGGAACAGGTTATTGTGGATTCAGAGGGACAGCCTGCTAGGCAAGACAAGACCTGACAGGGATCTCAGGAAAGAGCAAGAGCTCTTCCTTGGGAGAAGAGGAAGCAATTTTAATATGACAGGACAAGTGACTACAGCATGACCCTGAACATGCAAATGGTTTACAGGGATGTCTGCTAAGTGTAGCCTACTAGAGTCAAGAGAAATGCTGTACATCTTCAAGGAAATAAAATACCTAACAAAGACTGAAATAAACGTAGATAATATAGTAGAGTCTGCCAGGGTTGCCAAAGAGAAAATATTTTCCATTTCATCACACAGCTGGGTTTAACAGGAAGTTTTTTACTTTTATAAAATAACTTGCATGGCAAAATATGTCTTATGAGCTGAGCCAGTCAGGATCGACACAACCAGATAAAGTGGCAACAGGGACTGCCTTTCCCTCAGCTCTTGGATAAAGCAATCTAAAGGGCTGTGAAGGTGTAGACACTGACGTATCAAATGATGTTATTCCACAGCATCCGAGTGTGCACACAGGGGCACTGCTGCCTAACTGAGAATGCACCCACAGGCCTGGCAGTTGAAGAGCGGGATCTTGCAACTGTGTTTTGCATCCAGATATCTTATTCATGTTATATATATGTGGGATACTTGGAAAGTAATGGGCACATAGTGAACAATCCAGACTCGATAGAATTGATCAATTTGTGAGCCAAGGATGTTTTGTAGGCAGCAGGCTTCAAGGACGCTTTGCTTGTGGACACATATTTAGCTAACGGTAGTAAGAGCATTCCAGATGCCTTTAGAAGGCCTTGAACAGAATAAACAAGAAGACAAAAAAAGAAAGATGCCAATTAGAAGAACACAGGTGCGCATTCCACGATAAAGGGAACTTGGCACAAAGAACCTCAATTCGGCAGCTTATCTTGACCAATTAGACTGAGACAAGTTTCGCATGTTTTAGTTAATGCAACCAATTATGCCTTATGTTTATGCGCATGTACAGTGTTGTTATAACCAATCATTAGGTGTAACTAGGCGCGTGGACAGCTCATGCTAACCAATCTCTAATTTGCTTATGCGTGAACAGTAACTAGAATGAACATATAAACCGAGCTATCTTGGCAATAAAGTGGCATCTGCTTGATCATATTGATTGTGCGCAGTGTCCGTGACTTCTGCGTCAACAAGTGGTGCCCGAACAGGGACCCTCGGATCGGTGTTGAATTCTACGACAGGAGCCGACGGAGAGAGGGTGCGGAAGCCAGCCGTAGGCGAGTGCTGCCCCGGCACTCGGGAAAAAAAAAACGTTACCGTCGTGGGAATCTCGTCCTGATCAGGCGAGCGGCCGGGGAGGAGATGGGGTCCACTATGTCCAAGGAAGAGGCAGCAGTGGTTAAGCTCCTCCAACATATGCTCTCTACGAGAGGATTAAGTTATGACTTGTCTACCCTGAAAGCCCTGTTACTATGGGTGAGAGAAAAAAGCTTACTCCCTACCTTTGGAGATGCTTTTGCCATTCCTATTTGGGAAAAGATAGGGCAAGAATTATGGCATAACATAAGTTCGGGTTCAAAAGAGGCGAGCAGATATTCCACCATGTGGAAGTTAATTATAGAAACTTTAAAAGATATGAAAGCTGAACGTTCGGCAGTAGCTTCTGTTTTTGCCGCACTGCAGCCCGAAGGGCCACAAGGGATGCCATCCCCGGAGAGCTTCACCTTTGCGCCACCACAAATTCCAGCCGTTGTTCCGGCCCGTGTATCTGGCGCAGGGGCTAGTGCAGTCAGGAAATCTGCGGTAGCAGATCCAGAGCCCAGAGATCAGCCCTTGGAAAAAGCCGACAGCCTGACAGAATTTCCACCACCACCAGCAGAAGAGACGGAAAACAACTTAGTCTCTAATTCTCGTCCTTCATCACCTAAACCAGTTGCCTCATCCCTGTATCCACCACTGCCACCATCCACTCCCCCATCCCCGCTCGAGGGAAAGGAGGAACGGGCAATAGGTTCGGGGGATCCACAACTAAAGGAACTGTTAGAAAGGCTAGAGGCTCTCAAAGCCCGCCTGGAGCCGTCGGTGAAGTCCGAGCCGGCGTCTTCAACTTTTCCTGCACCTCCACCACCCTTCAACGCAGGATTTTCATCGTTCCCGCAACCACCTCCAATGAATCCTTGTGTTTCCCAGGACATATCGGGTGAGATCGGTGCCATGGCTTCTTTGCCACAGCCACCTCCGGTGACCTTATTAACAGGGAGTGGGGTGGGAGATCCGGCAAAAAGATGGAAGGGGGTAATCAGAGGTGCTTTAATTGAAGGTGAAATTATTCCATCTGCGTTCCCAGTTGTGGCAGGGGCACATGGGGGTCCTGTTTGGGAAGCGTTAGACTGGAAAGTTTTAAAAGAAGCTAAAGCAGCAATCACTCAATATGGGTTAAAATCACCATACAGTCAATCTGTTATTCAACATGTATTTTCTGCACATTTATTGACACCATACGATGCTAAAATGATTGTGCAAATGTTACTACTTCCATCCCAGCAGATCCAATTTTATCAAAACTGCTTTTGCTGCTCTCTCTCCCACCGCAAGTGAAGGGGAAACGCGGGGAGAAAAACATAATGCAGCGAGAGAGACTTTTGGCTTCCCTGGAGCTTGTCTGCCTGCTTCTGTGCCCTTGACTTCTGCTCCACTCCCTGGGACTGCCGATATTAATCAGCCATCTGACAGTTCCCAAGCCTCCCTAACCGTATGCTTAAAGGAAACCCTACAGAATCAGGAGGCTACTGTGAAGCAAGAAAAACCGCCAACCGTATCCTTTGATGCACCCCTTTCCCCCCCTGCCCTCGCTTTCCTCCTCCTTGCTACATTTGACCTGTTATGGGTGACACACATAAGTGAAGAATGGATGATCCAACAACCAAAACAGAATGTATGGGTAATCTTGGCGAACATAACGCATCAAGAAGCTATCTATTTTGCTTGTATATAGAAATGCTACAGCTTGGTGTAACTATATCTATTCCAGAATATCATGCTTTTTTTTTCTATTCCAGCTGCTTTACCTACGGAGATGTTTTTAATTTGTGGGGATAGAGCGTGAGGGAGAATTCCATCGAAACTTAACGGGAGGCCATGTAGCCTCGGACGACTTACGTTACTGACACCCAATATCAATATGATTCCCAGTAAAAGACTCACGATAACTAACACAGGGTTAAGTGGATGACTAACAAGTTTAAGAATTACGAGATGGTTGAAAGATTTGCTTATGCATGGCTTAATTATTCTAATTGTAGTATTAGCAGTTGTAATGATTGTACCACATATCATAAAAATAGTTGAACGTATGAGTGCAAAAGCATTTCATGTAACTTGGCTTGCACAAAAACAAAAAGGGGGAATTGTGGGAGATTTCATGGAAAATGGGGGACATTTCTTTGAGCCTGATTATTTAGAGTTAGCATAAGTAGGCTGCAGTTAGCATGAGTGGGCCGGAGTACGTGACAGCTGCAGTGTGAAAGGACTTTGAACCACCAGAAAAACAACGGACATGAGGAACTTGGACAGTGGAGCAATTAATAAACAAGATAACAGAACTGCAGAGGCAAGAAGGAGCTGCAAGAGCTTTAACGCAATTAAGAAAGCTGTCATTTCGGCTTACAGCATTTAGCTGCAGGATGGGGACTTAGGAGTTGGTTTGTATCTTTGTTAAAAATTGGGGTTTCTTTTATTCTTGTGTATTTTATTAGGTATAATGTTGCTTTTACTGTGTTTAATTAATTGTGTCCATAGATCTTTGCAAAGGGCAATACAGCAGGTGTTAACTGATGAAAAAAAAAAAAGGGAGTAGGGAATCTCTCTCCACAAGAAAAGTTAGCTAAAGGCACTTATGTTTTAAATTTTCTAAATCATTGGTCTGATGCAGGCGGTCCACCGATATTTGGACACTTTTTATCCACATATCAGGAACGGCCGGAAATTAGGGATACAGTCCCATGATGGACTCCCACTCGATTTGTACGACCATCATCATCTGGAACATCCTAGATGGTGCAGCAATATGAATACCACCTCAGCCAAAAACTAACGTGTAGGTCACCTTGGCTAACATAACAGGTCAAGATTCTCTGTGCACAACAACTTTCATATGAACAGGTGTTATCTGACCTTTAAATGTGCCTTGGGACGTATGGCCTAGTCATAGCTCCAGAAAAAATTCAGCTAAAACAGCACCATGGAAATATCTGGGTTTGCAAGTTGCAGAAGCCTCTGTTTGTCCACAAAAGTTGTCACTACACAAAGAAAGACATACGAAATGTACATGACGTGCAAAAGCTTGTCGGAGACCTACAGTGGATTCGACCTTATTGTGGTATTACAAATACAGACTTGCAACCACTGCTGGATTTATTGCAGAGTAGCAATAGCTTAACTTCCACAAGACAACTGAGTGCACCGGGACGGCAAGCCTTGGCAGCAATTGAACAAAAAATCACTTCATCCATGTCTGGCAGATACATTCCTGACTTACCCATAAATTTATATGTATATAATTCAGATAAGGAAGTTGCGGGAATTTTGGGTCAGTGGGATGAACAACAGGAACAAAACCCGTTGATAATAATAGAATGGATATTCTTGCCTTCTAGCATGTCAAAAACGGTAGTCGCTAGAATTGAAGCCTTGGGGATGTGCATTCAAAAGGCAGGAGCGAGGGTGATACAAATTTCAGGGAAGCAAATGGACAAAATGATTTTGCCTATATCACTTGATATTGTGAATAATGCCATGATGAAAAATGATTGCTTTGCAGTAGCTCTGATGGGCTTTAAAGGGGAAGTGGACAATCATTACCCCCCTCACCCATTGTTTAAAACAATGTTGACATTGGAACCACGCTCTATTTGCAGTGAAAACCCATTGGAAGCAATTACTGTCTTTACTGATGCTAGCAGCAGAACAGGTAAAGCGGGATTTGTGTATCTTCAGGATGGATCTTGGAAGTCTGAAGTCATTTTGTCAGAAGGGTCAGTACAGGTGCTTGAGTTATTAGCCGTATGTTCTGTTTTCAAAAAATGGGATAAATCACCTGTCAACATTATTTCGGATTCGCAATATGTCGTTGGGGTAGTCAGACGTATGCACAGATCCTTGCTAAAAACTGTAAGTAACGAGCAGCTATTTATGGTGTTTTTGAAATTATGGACGTTATTAGAAAAACGAACAGACTTATTTTTTATCGATCATATTCGTAGCCATACAACGTTGCCAGGATTTATTGTGGAAGGTAATGCGCGTGAGGATCGGTTGGTAGTAGCCAATGCAGACATTTGTTTAAATACACCCAAACCTGATTTATTTGGACAAGCGCTGTTATCCCATAAATTTTATCATCAGTCAGCAAAAGCACTGAGTAAGCAGTTTGACCTCCCATTGCAGCAAGCCAGAAGTATTATTGCTGCTTGCCCTGACTGCGCAAACATTCCAAACTTACAACCACAAGGGGTAAACCCCCGGGGATTATCATCATTGCAAATTTGGCAAACAAATGTTACGGAGTATCCCAGTTTTGGAAAATATAAATACGTTCATGTATCTATTGACACATATTCGAACCTTATGTGGGCTACTGTTCATGTGTCAACTAATGCCAGATCAGTAATTAAGCACCTTTTGGCGGCATTCGCTGCCATGGGAGTGCCAACGGAAATTAAAACAGACAATGGCCCAGGATATTGCGCCCAGTCATTAGAAACATTTTTACAGTTATGGGGAATAACTCATATATTTGGCGTACCCCATAATTCTACTGGTCAAGCTATTGTTGAGCACGCACATAGAACCTTAAAGGATTGTTTAAATATCTTAAAAACGGGGGAAGACATGCGGCATTGTACCCCCCAAGAATTAATAAGCAAAGCACTATATGTTTTGAATTGGCTACAGCCACGCGGGTACCGAGGATCAGATCCCAATTACTAGGTATATGTGTGGGAGCAAAAATATTGATGAAAACCAGCCACAAGTTTCAATATTCAATCCAGTTTTACAACAATGGCAGGGACCTTGCAAGCTATTCACGTGGGGAAGAGGATATGCTTGTGTTTCCACAGGTAACGAGCAGCCCTATTGGATACCGGCGAAATGGGTCAAGCCATGGATTAAACAATCAGATGTCACAGACAACTCAGGAGATCAAGAGCAGGAGCCAGTAGATGTTGACGCGGAAGTCACGGACACTGCGCACAATCAATATGATCAAGCAGATGCCACTTTATTGCCAAGATAGCTCGGTTTATATGTTCATTCTAGTTACTGTTCACGCATAAGCAAATTAGAGATTGGTTAGCATGTGCTGTCCATGCGCCTAGTTACACCTAGTGATTGGTTATATCAACACTGTACACGCGCATAAACATAAGGCATAATTGGTTGTATTAACTAAAACATGCGAAACTTGTCTCAGTCTAATTGGTCAAGATAAGCTGCCGAATTGAGGTTCTTTGTGCCAAGTTCCCTTTATCGTGGAATGCGCACCTGTGTTCTTCTAATCGGCATCTTTCTTTTTTTGTCTTCTTGTTTATTCTGTTCAAGGCCTTCTAAAGGCGTCTGGAATGCTCTTACTACCGTTAGCTAAATATGTGTCCACAAGCAAAGTGTCCTTGAAGCCTGCTGCCTACAAAACATCCTTGGCTCACAAATTGATCAATTCTATCGAGTCTGGATTGTTCACTGTGTGCCCATTACTTTCCAAGTATCCCACAAATCCCTCTTTTTGTTTTTGAACAATCCAGACTTTAGCCATTGCATTCTGTACCATCCTTCCTATACAACTGAGTATACAAGGGATAATTAATAACAAGACTACCAATACTAACAAAGCAATTCACAACATTTTTAACAGATCTCTTATCCATCCCATAATTCCCCAATGGGTAAACAGCCTGTCTAACCATCCCAAACCATCACTAACCTGCAGTTTTTGAACTTGGTCCTTCATCATTTGTATAGCTTTTATGGACCGATTCAGAGTGATCAGATAAATTCATACAACACATTCCATCTAAATCTTCACAACCATGACCATGTGCTAGCAACAGAAAATCAATAGCAGCTCGATTCTGCAACATTGCATGCCGTCTTGCACCGCAAACTCAGCCCAGCAATCGGTAGGTGCCAGCTTTACATGGGCGTCCCCATGGAGGCAACGATGGCCTTGCCGTACACCAGCCTGATGCTCTTCGGAAAATCCCGGTATTTATACATTTGCAGAGGATCGGATTTAAGCACACGTGGCCAGCGGGTGCCAAAATCCGCCTTGGTTGCAACATGGGGAGCCTATGACGCATGCACTCGCTGGCCAGGCACGCTGCACGAGTCATAGCCATCCTGTCTACTGGTTCATGGGTTTTGTGATGCAGTTGTAATGCACCGAGAATCTTGACCTGTTATGTTGGCCAAGGTGACCTACAAGATCTATGAACACAATTAATTAAACACAGTAAAAGCAACATTATACCTAATAAAATACATAAGAATAAAAGAAACCCCGATTTTTAACAAAGATACAAACCAACTCCTAAGTCCCCATCCCGCAGCTAAATGCTCTAAGCTGAAATGACAGCTTTCTTAATTGCGTTAAAGCTCTTGCAGCTCCTTCTTGCCTCTGCAGTTCTGTTATCTTGTTTATTAATTGCTCCACTGTCCAAGTTCCTCATGTCCGTTGTTTTTCTGGTGGTTCAAAGTCCGTTTATACTGCAGCTGTCACGTACTCCGGCCCACTCATGCTAACTGCGGCCTACTTATGCTAACTCTAAATAATCAGGCTCAAAGAAATGTCCCCCATTTTCCATGAAATCTCCCACAAGTAGAGACTTCAGCAAATTCTGAAGCCCTGGATAGACTACCTGGACAAATCACGGTGGAGACTGGCAGTCAATACGAAAATCAAGAATGTGTGTGAGGAAAAAAAAAAAAAAACCAAACCAAAAAAAAAACAGGGTACGGTGCCAGCCCTGGATATGCATCTTCTGCCCAGGATGTAGGCAGAAGACGCGGAGAGTAGTACGAGTGGGTGAAAAGGATAAACGATTTTTGTGTGATTATTGTGATAGAAATTCAACTAATCAACTAACCTACTAACCTTGCATAGATGAGCAGAGCATTTATTTTTTTGCAGTAGATCGCTTGCTGATTTTGGCTTCGTGCATGTTATTAACTGTATAAGAGAATAAGCAGCTTAGAGCTATTACAGCAAATATATTTGATTTAATGTTGATTGGCTTATGATAAAGACTAAAAAAAAAAAAAAAAGAAAAAGATGAGTTTGGAAAAAGAAATAGTAGTGATAATGACTGTGATGACCTTAGTCACGGGATCTGTATTTAAAATTGACCCCAGGCAGAATATGTGGGTAACTTGGGCGAACAGTACCGGACAGACCGATTTTTGTTTGTCTTTAGCTACACCAGGGGAACCTTTTCGTACATGTCTAGTTGGGTATCCAGACTTTAACCCTGAATTTTACAGCTCATGGTACAACCAGACCAGCTACAACATAGAATTTAAAAAATTCAACATGATGACGACAAGCGATTCGGCAATGTGCATAAATATTGGCGAAAAGTGGTGGCCCTCTTTGATAGGAGCTAAACAACAGCAATTGTTTGTAGAAAACCTTCTGATTAGTGTGAACTTGCCCCTTCAGGAATTAGATTTAATGTTTTCCTTGCCCCCGGTTGAGGTAACCAATATTTCCCATTTAAAAGATTGTCGATACCTCCGATCACAATTACAACCCTATAATGGCATAGGGGCAATATTTTTTGGGGACACCGTTTTACTAAGGAAGGAGAAAGAGCAACCAGGGTCATACTTTATGGGATGGCAGAACATAACAGGGTTGTCCTTATGGCCTGACGTTGATGCTGCAAGTTTGGATGTAAATACTGCAGGGGGAAAATTGTTGCCCCCAGGAGTGTTTTTGATTTGCGGAGATAGGGCATGGAATGGTATACCATATAAGCCTGTAGGAGGACCATGTTACTTGGGTAAGTTGACAATGTTTACACCCTCCATGAGACAATTGACTAGTAACACCAGAGCACGCAGGGAAAAGAGAGGAGTTAAAAATTTTGATGAAACCTGTAAAGATGAGGTGGAATTTTTGTCCATGGCGAAGTTTGTTGCATTAGCAACGTTTCTTCCTGGTGGAGCGGCAGGAAGAAATTATAGGGAACTAAAAAGGTTAGCCTGCTGGTCTGTAAAACAATTCAATTTAACATCATTAATGATATCAGAACTTCTTAATGATGTTGATAGTATCAGGCATGCTGTTTTGCAAAATCGAGCGGCTATAGATTTCTTACTTTTAGCGCAAGGACATGGGTGTGAAGAGTTTGAAGGAATGTGTTGCATGAACCTGTCGGGCCATTCTATAAGCATTCACAAACAGTTAAATCAGTTACGGGAGAACCTAAACAAGATTAGATATTATACTGACGCGTTTAGTGAATGGTTAGAATCATTGGGATTTGGACCTTGGATACAGCAAATATTAAAGTGGTTGATTTCTTTGGTGGCTCCTATATTTATAATCTTGGTTATTATCCCATGTATGATTCAATGTTCATGGATGATGGTGACTAGATCTGTTAAAGCTTTTTTTAAAGAAAAAGGGGGAGGTGTAGGAGTCAATTATATGGAACTTAGTGACTGGGTCTGAAAGTAGAGTACACGAGAGCATTCCAGACGCCTTTAGAAGGCCTTGAACAGGATAAACAAGAAGACAAAAAAAGAAAGTTACCAATTAGAAGAACACAGGTGCACATTCCACGATAAAGGGAACTTGGCACAAAGAACCTCAATTCAGCAGCTTATCTTGACCAATTAGCCTGAGACAAGTTTCGCATGTTTTAGTTAATGCAACCAATTATGCCTTATGTTTATGCGCGTGTACAGAGTAGTATAACCAATTATGCCTTATGTTTATGCGCGTGGACACTGTATGCTTGCATGCAGCAACCAATCAGAGCTTTTGAGGAACTTAGAGAATTGTATAAGAATGGTCTGCTATGCTCAATAAACTGGCGACTTTGATCATCATATTGGTGTGCTGTCGTCCGTCCCCGCATGGAATTTCTCTACACTATAATATTATGATAGGGGTATACATCTTGAATTCAAAACTGTTATCTCAGTTCTAATAAACATAGGATATGCACCATCCTTTGTGATTTCTATTAATTATTATAATAGCATTTGACCCTCAGGATCCCTAAGAAGCAGCTGGGTAGACAGTTAATAGGCCAAAAACCTCCCCACAATTTTACTCTTGCATCCTAATTTAAGTTTAAAATGTATGAAGGCTGAAAGATGCTTAAAATGAGATATCTAAAAAATGGTATATGCTAGTTTAGAAACAACTTTCTAAACTTATTTCTGACTCACTGGTTTGACACTTGACATGAGTGCAATAAGATTTTATGTTCATCAGTCATATTTTGCTTTACTTTCAAGTTTGTTTATACTTACAATAAATTTCTGGTGTGCTTTTTTACATGTCTTTATTATATATATGTTTGTTATATATATTCATATATTAAAAAGGTATAGAAGCCAAAAATAAGAATTAGATTGAAAGTATAATTAGTAATATGCTGATTAAAAGAATGCTATACTAATGCTCATAGGAGCTTAATTATCATTGTTGTTCAGGTTAGTATGTACTTCTATATCTTTAAAAGTCAAGAGTTTGTAAAATATCAACTTTTATTACATAGAGAAATCAAAAATCTTTACTTGGTTAGAGTTCCAAGAAAAACAAGTATTTTCAAGGTAACTGGTACTTTTTTAAAAAAATGAAATTAAAAATACTTATAAAAAAGTACAAAAATTCATGGATTAAGATTAATAGTGTGGAATCATCTCTCTTTCAACAGCTGAAAATTTTGCCTGATTTAATTCTTACCTTCCATTGTTAGGTTACTTTTAAACTTCTGCTTCAAAAGTTTGTTTCAAGCTGCCTGTGCACACCCATTGGTTAAGGTATTTTCCAATAACACTGATTCTGGGAAAAAAATACACTGTAGCTGTTTTTGTTGAGCTCAGAGTGGTATAGGTGGTGAAGAAAAAAACTTCACATAGCCAAGATACTGCAGCAATGTCTGATCTGCTTTCAAAGCTACTTTGAGCAGGAAAAGGATAGAGTGTAATAAGGACTAAGAACTACCTGAAAGTCAAAGCCTTTTTGACCAATTCAACCCATGAATTTATTTTTCTACTCAAATCCCAGGGTTTCTGTGGTCACTTTGCAAGTGTATTGGGTTTGTGTGGCGAGGTTTTGGTAGTGGGGGAGGGGCTACAGGGGTGGCTCCTGTGAGAAGCTGCTAGAAGCTTCCCCAGCAACAAGTCGGACGCGCCTCTGGCCAAGGCTGACCCAATCAGTGACGGTGGTAGCGCCTCTGCGATAACATATTTAAGAAGGGGAAAGCTGCAGTGGAGAGGGGAGTGGAATGTGAGAGAAACACCTATGTAGATACAAAGGTCAGTGAAGAAGGAGGGGGAAGAGGTATGCTGGAGGAGGTGATGCCCATGGAGGTGAATGGTGGTGCAGATGCCCACCTGCAGCCCATGGAGGACCCTATGCCGGAGCAGGTGGCTGAACCCGAAGAAGGCCGTGATTCCATGGGAAGCCTGCGCTGGAGCAGTCTGTGCCTGAAGGACTGCAGGCCGTGGAAAGGACCCACGCTAGAGCAGTTCGTGGAGGACTGCCTCCTATGGGAGGGACCCCATGCTGGAGCAGGGGAAGAGTGTGAGGAGTCCTGCCCCTGAAGAGGAAGGAGTGGCAGAGATGTGTGATGAACTGACCACAACCCCCATTCCTCATCCCCTTGTGCCAC
Source organism: Harpia harpyja (assembly GCF_026419915.1). NCBI lineage: Eukaryota > Metazoa > Chordata > Aves > Accipitriformes > Accipitridae > Harpia > Harpia harpyja. The sequence continues at coordinate 19,207,914 of NC_068968.1, read as the reverse complement.
TGGGGGGAGGAGGTAGAGAAAATCGGGAGTGCAGTTGAGCCTGGGAAGGGAGGGATAGGGGGAAAGTGGTTTGAGATTTGGTTTTACTTCTCATTATCCTGTTTTGATTTGATTGGTAGTAAATTAAATTGATTTTGTTTTTTCCCCAAGTTGAGCCTGTCTTTTGCCCGTGACCATAAGTGGTGAGTGATCCGTCCCTGTCCTTGTGTCGACCCACAAGCTTTTCTTTATATTTTCTCCTCTCCATCCCACCACAGGGGGAGGAGTGAGTGAGCAGCTGCGTGGTGCTTTTTTGCCAGCTGGGCTTAAACCACAAGAGCAAGTTAGAAAAACAAATGCACATGCAAAAAGCAACATGCAGTCCCCACTTACCAGTTTTTCCTGCTTTTTACTTCCACAGTTCCAACTTAACTAAACAAATTTTAGGCTAACCAGCAAATACTGAGGAATATGTTCTTTCACATTATATAAGTACCTAATCATCAAGTATTTAAGTACTCAAATTGTGCGCCCATCTATTTCAGAGTATTTTGCTGTTACTAGAAGCTAAAGCACTAAGTGCAACTATTGTAGCCAATAAGTACGTATAAAAGTTTCTGTGAGAAAGCGTTTATGCTGATGCCAGTGAAAGAAAAGAAAAGAAAGACTGCCTTTGGATAGCAACCTTTAGACTTGCATAGCTTCTAATAACCATAATACAAGTGTTTGATACAGAGTTTACAATCACTGAAAGAACAAGCTGTGATACTTATAAACTCTACAATCAAATAATTTAATTTCCAGGTATATCAAAGACTTGTAGGTTCCTAAACTGTATTTTAATTTTTAGAAGTAAAATTACTTTACTACACTTTCCCAATTTAATCTCTAAAATGTAAACTCTCAGAAGTAATGACATTCACAGAGATTCTCATTACTGCAAAGTTATTAAATTAATCTCATTAGAATTCTAACTCAGTCCTTTCTGGTTTGAGCAGCTAAGATATATGATCTGTGGTTTTATATTAAGATGTCACACAAGCTCTTTCATTCTTAAATATCTCAGTATACTAAGAAACCATACTGATATCAAGACTTGTGTTTCACCATACTAAAGCAGAACTCTGCGTTGTCCAGCTACAGAGATCTCCCTTATCAGTTTCTGGAACATTTAGGTGTCTACTGACCTCAAAATTTATTTCTGTTGACCTTGCTTAGCTTGCAAGACATGACGGAACTGCAGCATAGGATGGCACAGATGCAGACCATTAACTATGAGGAAAAAGCTTCTGAATATAAACTCGGTGGCTATAGCTGCCTTGCTATGCGTTGGGAATTGCATGCATAAATCTGTAGTACTGAGATGAAAGAAAACACCTAAACGTTAAACCTTTCTGTAGTCTTAAGATGCACAGGTATTTTGAAATAGAGGTGTTAAGAGTTACAGTCTCTCAAGGATGATAATAATGATACTGTTTCTGCCAAAAAAGAAGATATTTCAAAAATATTTAACCTTCCCCCCCCTCCAGTTCCTTCCATGGAAACATAAATGGACAGTAATATACAAAACCTTCTAAACAAAAGATAAATTTGTTCAATTACATTATACCATTTGCCTCAATGGCATTTCTTACTAACTGTTTTGACAACATGGACTTGTTCTTGTGAATGCATGTTTGCTTTTTAAGTGATCAATGTAATGAGAGTTGTTACTCAGAAAAATAAATTCAGATCTTACACATCCTTTCCTATCTCTGTGTGTGTGTATGAATGAGAGGGAGAACGTGCACACCAGATATGAGATGAGATTTTTACCCCTAATAAAGACAACCTACTTCTGCACATTTTGATATCATTCACTTTCTATCCTGGGTATTTATTATAAAATCAAATTACCTGTATGATAAACCTTCTGTAATTACCAGTAAGAGTCTTATTTTTCAGTTTTAAGGACACTTTTGATTTGTAGTTGCATTTTACATACTGCACAGATAACTAAACATATATTTAAATATCAAATCAATTAAACTGAGAAATCATTCCCTTCTTGCTGCCTATATTTTTCTTTAATCCTGGCCAGTGTAAGACCTTATTACGAGTAATTTGCTACTATAAGGCTGAGGAAAAAATGCTGGCTTCACAATTTTTGTCAGTTTTCCCCCACTTCCCTGCAGGCTGCTACTGTTGATGGCCTTTATGGAAATATAAATTCAATCAGCAGCTGCAAATTTCATGAGATGTCCATCTTCATGCTGAATCTCTAACTGAGTGTCAAAACAATCTGTGGGTTTCTCCATGATGAAACACATTTTGAATTGTAAATTTCTGCAATTTTCTCATGTTAGAATTCAAGTTGCACTAAAATAGAGCTAGGTCAGATATAGTACCTACCAGCTTGAGACAAGTAATTTTTTCCCTTTATTATCTCTCTACACCATTGAAAGAGTTAAATAATAACCCATGAAAAATGACCTGTTGTCATGGTTTAACCCCAGCCAGCAACTAAGCACCACGCAGCTGCTCGCTCACTCCCCTCCACCCAGTGGGATGGGGAGAAGAATCGGAAAAAAACCGTAAAACTCGTGGGTTGAGATTGTATTGGTTTTGTGTGGCAAGGTTTTGCTAGCGGGTGGGGTTACAGGGGTGGCTTCTGTAAGAAGCTGCTGGAAGCTTCCCCTGTGTTCGACAGAGCCCATACCAGCCGGCTCTAAGACAGACCCGCCGCCGGCCAAGGCCGAGCCAATCAGCGATAGTGGTAACGCCTCTGTGATAACATTTTTAAGAAGGAAAAAAAGTTGGGACGGCGGTATTCAGCAGCCGGAGAGAGGAGTGAGAACATGTAAGAGAAACAACCCTGCGGACACCAAGGTCAGTGAAGAAGGAGGGGGAGGAGATGCTCCAGGCGCCGGAGCAGAGATTCCCCTGCAGCCCGTGGTGAAGACCATGGTGAGGCAGGCTGTCCCCCTGCAGTCCATGGAGGTCCACGGTGGAGCAGATCTCCACCTGCAGCCCGTGGAGGACCCCACGCCGGAGCAGGTGGGTTCCCGAAGGAGGCTGTGACCCCGTGGGAACCCCGCGCTGGAGCAGGCTCCTGGCAGGACCTGCGGATCTGTGGAGAGAGGAGCCCACGGAGCAGGTTTTCTGGCAGGACTTGTGACCCCGTGGGGGGCTCACGCTGGAGCAGTCTGTGCCTGAAGGACTGCACACCGTGGAAAGGACCCATGCTGGAGCAGTTCGTGAAGAACTGCAGCCCGTGGGAAGGACCCACGTTGGAGAAGTTCGTGGAGGACTGTCTCCCGTGGGTGGGACCCCACGCTGGAGCAGGGGAAGAGTGTGATGAGTCCTCCCCCTGAGGAGGATGAAGCGGCAGAAAATAACGTGTGATGAACTGACCGTAAACCCCATCCCCGTCCCTCTGTGCCGCTGGGGGGGGGTGGTAGAGAATCCGGGAGTGAAGTTGTGCCCGGGAAGAAGGGAGGGGTGGAGGGAAGGTGTTCTGAGATTTGGTTTTATTTCTCATTACCCTACTCCGGTTGATTTGTAATAAATCAAGTTAATTTTTCCCCAAACTGAGTCTGTTTTGCCCGTGACGCTAATTGGTGAGTGATCTCTCCTATCCTTATCTCGACCCACAAGCTCTTTGTTATATTTTCTCTCCCCTGTCCAGTTGAGAAGGAGGGGGAGTGATAGAACGGCTTTGGTGGGCACCTGGCACCCAGCCAGGGTTAACCCATCACAGGGAGGATTAACAGCTGCAGATGTCTTGACAGAGTGTTTCATTGGTGTGCCAATCCCAGTAGCTGTATTACAGAATTATACTATGCTAACTGGTTTTTATATTAATGTTCCTCATTGCTATTTTTTCCGAGTAGGTAATGGCTATACACCAAGGAACATTACAAAATCGATTGGTGGTGAACAGTCTCTTTCTTCGACACCATAAACACTGCTCCGATTTTGAAGGCATGTGTTGCTTCAACATAACTGATGAATCAGCCAGCTTAGAGGATGACATTCAACATCTCCAGGACTTAATGCATCAAATGAAACAATCTACTGGTGGTGCCTGGCTGGCTAAATGGTTTAATTCCCTGACAGGATGAGTGGGACACCTGATTCAAAGCATTATTGCAGGGATATGTTTATTACTTTTTCTATATGTGTTTATTACATGCCTCTGTAAATTACCCTGCCCTACACCCCACAAGCCCAAATGAACACCTCCAGCTTTGCCAGCCACAGCGGAAGTAGTCCCTTGAGTCAGGGGTTGGAATGTGGGAAAATAACAGAAGATTGGTGAGGAGAATTGTAAACACGCTCAAGTGACTTGCAGCTGGGGTGTAGAAAAACACATATATCATACTAATCATTTAGTCTTGTGTGTGTGACAAGTAGAACATCTGTGTTCAGATAACATAGGCCTGTGACAGACTTAGAGGCACCCTATCGAACATGCTTGAGATTCCTGCCCTGCTGTGGGAAAGATCAAAGCACAGTGGTAAACTATGCCTGCACAAATACCTGAAAAACAGGCGCAAACAGCAGGTTCAGCAGTCTTCTAGCAAGGACTGAGCTCTGCGGTGCCTGTGTCCCTGCTTGTGTGCCTCTGCCCAGGTGCTGCTTCGGGGATCCCCTGGTTGGCGAGGTAATGAAAATAAATTTACTCTTTGCATTTCAGCCGTGGTTTTGTGGCCTGGAGCACCTCCTCCCCTTCCTTCTTCACTGACATTGGTGTCTGCAGAGTTGTTTCTCACATATTCTCACTCCTCTCTCCCGACTGCTGTTGCGCAGCAGGTTTTTTTTCCCCTTCTTAAATATGTTATCACAGAGGCGCTACCACTTGCTGATTGGCTCAGCTTTGGCCAGTGGTAGGTCCGTCTTGAAGCCGGCTGGCATTGGCTCTATCGGACATGGGGGAAGCTTCTGGCATCTTCTCACAGAAGCCATCCCTGTAGCCCACCCCTGCTACCAAAACTTGCCATGCAAATCCAATACACCCATCCTTCCCTCTTTTGCTATTCCAAACATGTGGAAAGCCTTGGATGGAAGAATCCATACAAGGAAGTCCCACATTCCTGTTTTCCATTTCAGTGCTCTCCTTTCTATACTTTTTCATCAGGGCAGTACTCTGAGCCTGTTGTTTGTGGTGCATATTACAAGAGCAATTAAATTTAGAGAGCCTTTAACATCTCTGTGTGTACTGTTGGCTGCCAAATTCTATGAGGCTTGTGCACTCCAGGAAGGGAAGTTTGTGTAGAGGACATGCTCTGTCATTTGAAGCAACTGTGAAATAGTTTTGTGGTGGTGGGGTTTTTTTTTTACGTTAAGAGAAAATGTGAGAATAGCAGAAGGATGTTTTGGCTAATCTTGGAAGAAGTAAATAAAAGATAGACAGGTTTATGAAACAACCATTGAAACTTTTAGGAGGGACTAAGAATGCAGGTGTAAATATTAATGAGCACAGAAGGGTAGGATTTGATGGCTGATACCTAAAAATTTAATTGAGTGCTTGTCTTCTTCCTCTTACATCAAAGCTGTGCAGAATTCTCATGTTGTACATACGGCTTATTTAGGATTTTTTAATTATTGTAAATCTTATTGTTGATCATCCCATTGATGGAAAATATTTGAAAATGAGACTTAATGTGTAGAATCACGGAAAAAGGATAATATGTGCCTGATATTGTGCCTTAACATGGATTAACATGGCCTCACTCTAGATGAGGCTTTCAAGGCTATCATAAATAATGTTATTGGATATCACTGAGCAAAATGATTATTCATATTGTTTTGTGAAGGGTGCAACAGTTCTGGAATGCAAGCTTTTCCAGAAACATGCACACAAATTAGTATTATACTGAGAACTATTTTTGAGAGACTGGAGATTGACCATGTTTTCTTTTAAAAGATAAACCTTGTGTATATTGGGGGTGATGCAATGTTATTATAGATGACGTTATGCAAGCAATGCTGTTGTGGTTTAACCCCAGCAAGCAACTAAGCACCACGCAGCCGCTCACTCGCCTCCCTCACAGTGGGATGGGGGAGAGAATCAGAATGGTAAAAGTGAGAAAACTTGTGGGCTGAGATAAAGACAGTTTAATAGGTAAAGCAAAAGCTGCACACACAAGCAAAGTAAACCAAAAGGAATTCATTCACTACCTCCCATCAGCAGGGAGGTGTTCAGCCATCTCCAGAAAAGCAGGTCTGCATCATGCGTAATGGCTACTTGGGAAGACAAATGCCATCACTCCGAACATCCCCCCCTTCCTTCTTCTTCCCCCAGCTTTATATGCTGAGCATGACATCATATGGTATGGAATATCCCTTTGGTCAGTTGGGGTCAGCTGTCCCAGCTGTGTCCCCTCCCAACTTCTTGTGCACCCCCAGCCTACTCGCTGGTGGAGTGGTGTGAGAAGCAGAAAAGGCCTTGACTCTGTGTAAGCACTGCTCAGCAGTAACGAAAACATCCCTGTATTATCAACACTGTTTTCAGCACAAATCCAAAACATAGCCCCATACTAGCTACTATGAAGAAAATTAACTCTATCCCAGCCAAAACCAGCACAAATACTTATAGAATTCTAGAAATGTTTCAGTTTTTTCTGAGGGATAAAATAAGCATTTCCATATGCTTTTTAATTTCACTAGGGCTTTACTTGGTTAATATGACAATTTTTCTCTACGGATCCAGCAGCTGATGGAAGCACTCTGATTCCGTTTCCTCCTCCCCCATGGGCAACAGAAAAGGAGAGGCTATTGAAAGAAATAGGAACAGAAGGGAGATGCTCTCTTCCTGAGAGCATTCAGGTACAAGGATATCCCACTGGACAACTTCCTGCTGTTGCAGTGTTAACCTGTTCTCTGTGTATCGTTCCTGTGTTTCCTTGTTAACATGCCATAAATGATGGAAACCATGTAGAAAGTTTCAAAGTTAATGTTCCCAGAGAGGGCATATCTTTTATGCCATATGGTGAATTAGCTGACAGTCCTGCAAATAATATAGTTTTAACCACTGTATATTTTCTGTTTTGAAAACTATTATTTGCATTATAAGGCTTGGTTAAACTTCATGTCAGTTTTCAAGAAGATATTTTTAGAGTTTTGTCATGGTTTAACCCCAGCCGGTAACTAAGCACCTCGCAGCTGCTCACTCACCCCCCCCACCCAGTGGGATGGGGGAGAGAATCGGGAAAAAAAAAAGTAAAACTCGTGGGTTGAGATAAGAGCAGTTTAATAGAACAGAAAGGAAGAAACTAATAATGATAATGGTAACACTAATAAAATGACAACAGTAATAATAAAAGGATTGGAAGATACAAATGATGCACAGTGCAATTGCTCACCACCCGCCAATCAACACCCAGTTAGTCCCCGAGCGGCGATCCCCCCAGGCCAGCTTCCTCCCAGTTTATATACTAGGCATGATGTCACATGGTATGGAATACCCGTTTGGGTCAGCTGCCCTGGCTGTGTCCTGTGCCAACTTCTTGTGCCCCTCCAGCCTTCTTGCTGGCTGGGCATCAGAAGCTGAAAAATCCTTGACTTGAGACTAAACATTACTTAGCAACAACTGAAAACATCAGTGTGTTATCAACATTCTTGTCATACTGAACCCAAAACATAACAACACTATACCAGATACTAGAAAGAAAATTAACTCTATCCCAGCTGAAACCAGGACAAGTTTTATAAGTGAAATGATTACCTTACTTAGAGATTGTCATGTTACAAAATACCTTTGATGAGAAAGTAATTGACAGTTAAAAAAAAAAGAGTGAAATCAAGCCCTTTTGTTTATTTTTATTATTCATTTTGAGACAAGGGGAGTCAAAAGAATCTCAGTAGATATAATAAAGGGGGATGAAAGACGATGTTTAGCGCTTATATTGTTGAAATTAGCTGAGGCAGAGACAGTCCTTGATAAGAACTGGCCCCAAGGACCAGCCAATGAGGCAGAGACAGTTCCTGATAAGAAGCAGGAGCTGGTCCCAAGAACTAGCCAAGACTGATCTTGCGGCTTGGCTGAATACCAAGAAACCACTGAGCCTGCGCAAGAAAAGAGGTTACTAGCGGTGATGAAGAGGAGTCATCTATCTTCATCTCTGCGACCACCATAAGGAGGCACTGCGCGCGCAGTTGAGAGGAGACTATGGAAATGACCTCTCAGAACTCATTTTAATATGAAGCGGGGACAGGCTATGCATATGTATAGGCGTATTGTGAAACTCCATGTATATGTTACACTTGACTGTATAAATTTGAAGCGAACTGCCGAGTCAGGCGCGCACGACTTTGGTGGGACTACCCCCTGTGCTGCCCAGCGCTGAATGAACATACCTACTTTACAATCTTACTGATTGTGAAGTCTGTTTTCCGCACGTCAATTTCATTGTCACTTCACTTTTGGCTTTGCTCCCTTCTAATACTGTCAATGATTATGCTGTATTTTAAAACAAAAATCAGCTTCATGAGGTGGTAGTGCTACCAACCTTTCTAAGCAAAAACTTGTTAGATCTCTTGCCATTTACAAACTTTTCCAGTTGCCTTAGGAAGAAGGTGAGAAAAAGGAAATCATGAACTTCTGTGCGTGGGGGAGGGAGATGTTATTTAATTAAAAGCAAAGCTAAATCAACTGTTTAATATTATTGGCTATTGAGTAGAAAAGATAAGGAAAATATTGTGGTGAAGCTTTAGCCATGATCATTAAGAGATGAGCAAGGCAATGTTTGTAGATAGAAGGCAATATTTTTATTAAAACAACCAATATATTTTCAGAAAAAATAAACAGACTAACATTTGAGCCCAGAAGCATATCTTCAGTTCTGAGTCAGAAGTTTAGTTTTTCAATGATAAATATGTGACTTTGGGGGCATCTGGAAGGAGGCCAATACAATCTGCCAGTGGTCTACTTTAATGCCATAAAAATTACAATTTTTGTTTATTTGTAATACTTCTGACACCTTGCCAAAATGTAAGTTCAGTGTCATCCTTGGTTTATCTGACCTGTGACATTAATAATTCATGTGTATTTTTATATCCGCAGATGACCGAATTCCCCTCGTAATACAACTTTTCACATAACAAAATTCTAAAACTGTTTTGCTTAGGATTAGGGCTCTTTTTGAGTGCATAAGTTTACTATTCTTGTTAAACATACATATGTAATTGATATGCTAATGACTTTCAAGGTTATATTGGAAGGAAAAAAGAAATCACACTTGTTTAGTAACTGTAACACTTCAGTCTGTTAGATGGAAATTTAATCAGCTCCCTTTGGAAGTTCTTCAACACTCTGTGCTTCAATAAAGCATCATGGCCTAGAACTTGAAAGATATGGATACAATGGAAGTAATTGTTTTTGGGAAATAGAGGTGAGGTTTTGAAATAATGCGAGACAAAACTAAACCTTAAAAACAAATGCCCAGTGATGGTGGATTAATGCAGTTAGGATGGATTCTTGGTGCCTGTCCTTCACATATATTACAGTGAGCTCTATCAGTAGTACTCTAGATATTTTGAGAAATAGAACCAGATTTTTTTGTTATGCCTCCCTTCCTTTCTGGCAGGCTCCACAGATAAATGTAACCAAATAATGCAATATTAAAGAAGCTGTTATAATGAAAGCTATTATAATACATTCAGTAATTACCATTCTTGCTATTTACCCCAGCAGAATCTGTAGCTATACTCAGGTGTTAAAACTTGTGACTGGAAACTACGTGTGTTACAGAACATCTGCTTCACTATATAAAATGACTGGCATTAGAGAAGATATTGGTGTGTGCTTTTGTTTTGCTGTTAAAGATAATAAATATATGACTGTGTGAAACAAATGAAGTCCTGGCATTATTTGATCTGGGATGTTGTGACTCAATGAAGCAAAACCAGAGATCTGTTGAAATAACATTTTGAGGAAAGTCAGGGGTTTTTTTGTCATGCTGAGCAGGGAACTTGCATTCTAATAATAGGAAGTTTATGAGGGTCAGTTTAATGAGTATGGTCTAAAAGGGAGCCCAGTACTTTTCTCTGAGCGACTCGTCACTCTGACCTGCTTATTTGCCAGAGCATAAGATTTCACCTAACTAGTGCAAGTCTGCTCAGCAGCTGCATGCCAGCATTCTTTCCTTAGGCCTTTTTTTGAAACAAATCTGATTTTTGACATAGACTAGTTCTCTCACTTGTTTGGTTTTTTTCTTTTTAATAAATAAATCATATTTAAGGTTAAGAAACCAGTCAGGGAAATTGTATAGATCAGTTAGTTTTGAGAGTTTGGAAATATGATCAACTCTCGGGTCATTCCAGTTCACATAAAACAGAATGCAGTTCAGGTAACCAAGGGGGGGGGCTTGACCAAAGAAATTCTGTAGTGATGTATTAAGAGTGATAAAACTTCAGTACATTAAAAGTCTTCTGCAAGAGAATTATTCTGTAGCTGCTCATTTTTAGGTTTCTTTCTTCATTCTGAGAATTAACTGAAAGTTTGTTGTACACAAAAAGAAGATGCCCCATTGAATTCTTGTGTAATCTGAATGACAGTCTTGTGTTTTGGAAGATGGTATTTTTATTGAAACATCCAAAACCAGCATCATTCTTTTCAGTGTTAGTAAAGTACAGTTCATTAAGCCCCACCACCACATGTATTTATCCCTGGAGAGAAGAAAACAAGTAGACAGACAGACAGTTCTTAACTACATGAATAGATGTATTGTCTTTATCAGTGAATTTCTCTTTGTGAATGGTATTTTTATATATGGAAAAGGAGATGAGAAGGATTTGTAATAAACAGACTATTTTGCTTGCAAATTGGAAAAGTAGTATTGTTTTACATATTTCATGTTAGTGTCTACAGAAGAGAGAAACAAATATTCTTCTAAAGCAAACTACTTGAGCTGCTATAATATACCTGATAGGCTGTGTGTGTTTTCTAAACTACTGTAAGAAACAGTAATTGAATGAGAAATTGTATTTTGCTTTTCTGTATTCAGATAACAGCAAACTGTTCAAAACTGTACTAAGTTTTTATCTTAGTCATTTCAATATATATTTTATTTTTTCCATCAACATTTAATGTAAGTCAATGCTGTGGTTTAACCCCAGCTTCTGGGATTTTATTACTGCAAAATGAATAGTGGGTTCAAATAACTGATTTGTAAAATATTTGGAATATATTGAAGGCCTTTCTATTTTATTCTACTACTAAATGGAATATAAAATGTAATTTAATTTTTTATATAAAAGAAAAAAACAGGTGTCCTGGTTTCAGCTGGGATAGAGTTAATTTTCTTCTTAGTAGCTGGTACCGTGTGTTTGGATTTAGTGTGAGAATAATGTTGATAACACACTGGTGTTTTAGTTGTTGCTAAGTAGCACTTAGGATAAGTCAAGGATTTTTCAGGTTCCCATGCTCTGCCAGCAAGCATGTGTACAATAAACTGGGAGGGAGCATGGCCAGGACAGCTGACCTGAACTAGCCAAAGGGATATTCCATATCATAGAACATCATGCTCCGTATATAAACTGGGGGCAGTTGGCCGGGAGGGGCGGATCGCTGCTCAGGCATTGGTCAGCGGGTGGTGAGGAATTGCATTGTGCATCACGTGTCTTTTCTTGGGTTTGGGTTGGGGTTTTTTTATATTCCTTTTCATTACAATCATTATTATTATTATATTTTTTATTATTGTTGTTGTGGTTGTATTATATTTTATTTTACTTTAGTTATTAAATTGTACTTATCTCTGTGATGGGTTAACCCTGGCTGGATGCCAGGTGCCCACCAGAGCTGTTCTATCACTCCCCCTCCTTCTCAACTGGACAGGGGAGAGAAAATATAACAAAGAGCTTGTGGGTCGAGGTAAGGATAGGAGAGATCACTCACCAATTAGCGTCACGGGCAAAACAGACTCAGTTTGGGGAAAAATTAACTTGATTTATTACAAATCAACCGGAGTAGGGTAATGAGAAATAAAACCAAATCTCAGAACACCTTCCCTCCACCCCTCCCTTCTTCCCGGGCACAACTTCACTCCCGGATTCTCTACCACCCCCCCCAGCGGCACAGGGGGACGGGGATGGGGTTTACGGTCAGTTCATCACACGTTATTTTCTGCCGCTTCATCCTCCTCAGGGGGAGGACTCATCACACTCTTCCCCTGCTCCAGCGTGGGGTCCCACCCACGGGAGACAGTCCTCCATGAACTCCTCCAACGTGGGTCCTTCCCACGGGCTGCAGTTCTTCACGAACTGCTCCAGCATGGGTCCTTTCCACGGTGTGCAGTCCTTCAGGCACAGACTGCTCCAGCGTGAGCCCCCCACGGGGTCACAAGTCCTGCCAGAAAACCTGCTCCGTGGGCTCCTCTCTCCACAGATCCGCAGGTCCTGCCAGGAGCCTGCTCCAGCGCGGGGTTCCCACGGGGTCACAGCCTCCTTTGGGAACCCACCTGCTCCGGCGTGGGGTCCTCCACGGGCTGCAGGTGGAGATCTGCTCCACCGTGGACCTCCATGGACTGCAGGGGGACAGCCTGCCTCACCATGGTCTTCACCACGGGCTGCAGGGGAATCTCTGCTCCGGCGCCTGGAGCATCTCCTCCCCCTCCTTCTTCACTGACCTTGGTGTCCGCAGGGTTGTTTCTCTTACATGTTCTCACTCCTCTCTCCGGCTGCCGAATACCGCCGTCCCAACTTTTTTTCCTTCTTAAAAATGTTATCACAGAGGCGTTACCACTATCGCTGATTGGCTCGGCCTTGGCCGGCGGCGGGTCTGTCTTAGAGCCGGCTGGTATGGGCTCTGTCGAACACAGGGGAAGCTTCCAGCAGCTTCTTACAGAAGCCACCCCTGTAACCCCATCCTCAAGGGAGAGACCCCTCATCTTTTAGGTGAGTGATATGCGCATTTTGAGTCATCACTTTTAAATCTTAAGGATTCTTAAGTAAGTCGGCTGTGTAGCACTAATTCCCCTTACATCATTGAGCCTGTGGTTCACTAATGTTATGGGAGTTCTAACTAACATTTTACTGAAGAATAAATCTGAGTTTTAACACCTGTTGGATTTGATTGTGCGTGCCTCCGTAACACAAGGTCAATGAAGGAGGAGGAGGAGGAGGTGCGCCAGAGGAGGTGATGCCCCTGCAGCCCATGGTGAGATGGCAGGCTTTCCCCCTGCAGCGGTCATGGAGGTGAACGGCGGAGCAGATGGCCACTTGCAGCCCATGGAGGACCCCACGCTGGAGCAGTTGGATGCCCCCAAAGATGGCTGTGACTTCATGGGAAACCCGCGCTAGAGCAGCCTGTGCCTGAAGAACTGCAGCCCATGGAAAGAACCCGTGCCTGAGAAGTTTGTGAAATACTATCTCCTGCGGGAGGGACCCCACAGTGGAGCAGGGGAAGAGTGAGGAGTCCTCCCCCTGAGGTAGAAGGAGCAGCAGAGACAATGTGTGTCAGACTGACTGCAACCCCCATTCCATGTCCCCCTGCGCCGCTGGGTGGAGGAGGTAGAGAAAACCGGGAGTGGAGTTGAGCCAGGAAGGAGGGAGGGGTGGGGGGAAGGTGTTCTAAGGTTTGGTTTTACTTCTCATTATCCTTTTTTTGATTTGATTAGTAGTAAATTAAATTGATTTTGTTTTTTCCCCAAGTGGACTCTGTCTTTTGCCTGTGACCATAAGTGGTGAGTAATCCCTCCCTGTCCTTGTGTCGACCCAAGAGTGTTTCTTTATATTTTCTCCTCCTCATCCCACTGGGGCTGGGGTGGAGGATCGAGCGAGCAGCTTTGTGGTGCTTTGTTGCTGGCTGGGCTTAAACCATGACAGTTTGATAACCTGATGTGGGGTAGTTGCCCACACAGATTGAAGAGCTATGGCTTATGCTTTTTCAGACTGAACTTCAATTTGATGTTGGGTTCACAACACCAATAACACTGTTCCAATGCTATCTCCTCTAGATAAGGCAGAGGTATTTGTTGAAGATACCTGAAGTACAAGAACTCGAGAATCTGATATCAACAAAGGACTTAAAATAAGAGAAGTCGGGGTACGGAACCATAGAATCATAGAATCATTTAGGTAGGAAAAGACCTTCAAGATCATCAAGTCCAACGATCATCCATGCCCACTAAACCATGTCATGGAGTACCCCGTCTACTCGCTTTTTGAATACCTTCAGGGATGGTGACTCAACCACGTCCCTGGGCAGCCTATTCCAATGTCTGACAACCCTCTCAGTAAAGAAATTTTTTCTAATATCTAACCTAAATCTCCCTTGCTGCAACTTGAGGCCATTTCCTCTCGTCCTATCTCCAGTCACCTGACAGAAGAGACCAGCATCCACCTCACTACAACCCCCCTTCAGGTAGTTGTAGAGAGTGATAAGGTCTCCCCTCAGCCTCCATTTCTCCAGACTAAACAGCCCCAGTTCCCTCAGCTGCTCCTCATAAGACTTATGCTCCAGGCCCCTCACCAACTTGGTTGCCCTCCTCTGGACACTCTCCAGCAACTCAATGTCTTTCCTGTAGTGAGGGGCCCAAAACTGAACACAGTACTCAAGGTGTGGCCTCACCAGTGCCGAATACAGGGGAACAATCACCTCCCTGCTCCTGCTGGCCACACTGTTTCTGATACAGGCCAGGATGCCATTGGCCTTCTTGGCCTCCTGGGCACACTGCTGGCTCATATTCAGCTGGCTGTCAACCAGCACCCCCAGGTCTTTCTCTGCTAGGCAGCTTTGCAGCCACTCTTCCCCAAGCCTGTAGCACTGCATGGAGTTGCTGTGACCGAAGTGCAGGACCCGGCACTTGGCCTTGTTGAACTTCATACAATTGGCCTCAGCCCATCGATCCAGCCTGTCCAGATCTCTCTGTAGAGCCTCCCTACCCTCAAGCAGATCAACCCTCCCTCCCAACTTGGTGTCATCTGCAAACTTGCTGAGGGTGCACTCGATCCCCTCATCCAAATCATCAATAAAGATATTAAACAGAACGGGGCCCAACACCGAGCCTGGGGAACACCACTTGTGACCCGCCGCCAACTGGATTTCACCCCATTCACCACAACACTCTGGGCTCGTCCATCCAGCCAGTTTTTCACCCAGTGAATAGTGCACTTGTCCAAGCCATGAGACGCCAGCTTCTCAAGGAGTATGCCATGAGAGACAGTGACAAAGGCCTTGCTGAAGTCTAGGAAAATAACATCGACAGCCTTTCCCTCATCCACTAGGCGGGTCACCTGGTCATAGAAGGAGATCAGGTTGGTCAAGCAGGACCTGACTTTCGTAAACCCATGCTGACTGGGCCTGATCCCCTGCTTGTCCTGGACTTGCCACGTGAGTGCTCTCAAGACAAACTGTTCCATAATCTTCCCTGGTACCGAGGTCAGGCTGACAGGCCTGTAGTTCCCCGGATCCTCCCTCCAACCCTTCTTGTAAATGGGAGTCACATTGGCAAGCCTCCAGTCCTCTGGGACCTCCCCTGTTGACCAGGATTGCTGATAGATGATGGAGAGTGTCTTGACAAGGACCTCTGCCAGTTCCCTCAGTACTCTTGGATGGATCCCATCGGGTCCCATAGATTTGTGAGTGTCCAGATGGCGTAGCAGTTCCCTAACTAATTCCTCCTGGATTAAGGGGGGTATGTTATGCTCTTCATCCTTACCTTCCAGCTCATGGGGTGCAGTACCCTGAGGATGATTGGACTCACTATTAAAGACTGAGGCAAAGAAGGCATTAAGTACCTCGGCCTTTTCCTCATCACTGGTTGCTACGTTCCCTTCTGTATCCATTAAAGGAAAGATATTCTCCTTGGGATTCTTTTTACTGTTAACATATTTGTAAAAACATTTTTTGTTGTCCCTTACGATAGTGGCCAGATTTAGTTCTAGCTGAGCTTTTGCCTTTCTAATTTTCTCTCTGTATGATCTAACAAGATCCCTGTACTCCTCCCAAGTTGCCTGCCCTTTCTTCCAGAGATGATAAACTCTCCTTTTTTTCTTGGCTCCTAGCAAAAGCTCCCCATTCAGCCAGGCCGGTCATTTTCCTCGGTGGTTCGACTTGTGGCACATGGGAATAGCCTGGTCCTGAGCCATTAAGATTTCCTTCTCAAAGAATGTCCATCCCTCCTGGACCCCTTTGCCCTTCAGGACTGTCTCCCAGGGGACTCTCTCAACCAGTGCCTTGAAGAGGCCAAAGTTAGCCCTCCAGAAGTCCATAGTGGTGGTTTTGCTAACCCCCTTCCTTGCCTCACCAAGAATCGAGAATTCTACCATTTCATGGTCGCTAAGCCCAAGATGGCCTCCGACCATCACACCTCCCACCAGTCCTTCCCTGTTTGTAAACAGTAGATCTAGCAAGGCTCCTCCCCTGGTAGGCTCACCTACCAGCTGTGTCAGGAAGTTATCTTCCACACACTCCAGGAACCTCCTAGACTGTTTACTCACTGCTGTGTTGTATTTCCAGCAGATGTCTGGAAAGTTAAAGTCCCCCACGAGGACAAGGGCACACGATTCTGAGACTACTGCCAGCCGCTTGTAGAATGATTCATCCGTCTCTTCAACCTGGTCGGGTGGTCTATAACAGACTCCCAGTATGATATCTGCCTTATTGGCTTTCCCTCTCATCCTCACCCATAAGCACTCCACCTTGTCATCAGAATTGTGTAGCTCTGTACAGTCAAAACATTCCCTAACATAGAGAGCCACCCCACCACCTCTCCTTCCTTGCCTATCCCTTCTGAAGAGCTTGTAGCCATCCATTGCAGCACTCCAGTCATGGGAGTCATCCCACCATGTTTCCGTGATGGCGACTAAGTCATATCTATCCTGCTGCACAATGGCTTCCAGCTCCTCCTGTTTATTGCCCATGCTGCGTGCGTTGGCATAGATGCATTTGAGCTGGGTTATCGAATCCACCCCTAACATCGGCACGCTGCCCCCATGCTCATCTCTGGTGCACCTAGTTTTATCCCTTACCCCCTTCGAACCTAGTTTAAAGCCCCGCCATCTCACGAGTGAGGATTCTTTTCCCCCTTTGAGATAGCTGGACTCCATCTGCCGCTAGCAAGCCCGGTGCCGTGTAAACCTCCCTGTGATCAAAAAACCCAAAATTCCATGGATGGCACCAGCCTCTGAGCCACGTATTAACCAGGTGTGTTTTCCTGTTCCTTTCAGTGTATTTCCCTGCCACTGAAGGGATTGAGGAAAACACTACCTGTGCTCCCGATCTTTCTACTAATCGTCCCAGTGCCCTGAAATCCCTTTTGATTGCCTTGGGATTCCTCTCTGCAATCTCATCACTGCCAACCTGCACAACCAGCAATGGGTAATAATCAGAGGTCCGAACCAGACCAGGGAGTTTCCTAGTAATGTCTTTTACCCGGGCCCCAGGGAGGCAGCAGACTTCCCTGTGGGATGGGTCAGGTCTGCATATTGGGCCCTCTGTCCCCCTTAAGAGGGAGTCGCCTACGACAATTACCCTCCTTTTTCTTTTTTCAGAGGCTGTCAGAATGCATGGGGCTGACTGACTCAGCCTAGGCAGCCCCCTGGATAGGGCTTCATCTACATTCTGATCTTCATTGGCCTGGTCCTCAAGTTCCAGAGCCCCATACCTGTTGTGTAGGGGCAACTGGGAAGGTGAAGGAAACCGGGAGGGGATTCGCCTGCCTCCCTGAGCAGGGACCTGTATCCATTCCCCTCCATCTCTTAGGTCCCCTCCTGCCTGGTGGCAGGAGGGCAGGGGAACCTCTGCTTCTTGTGAAGCCTCCATCTGCTGCCCCTGCCTCAGGGATGGTAGGGTGTGGGGGGTGTGTGTGGTGTGTAGGGTGTGGGCCCACCAATCTATCTCCCTCTCACAGTCCCTGATACTCCTCAACCTTTCCACTTCCTCCTTCAGCTCTACCACCAGGCTGAGCAGATCATTCACCTGGTCACACCTCACACAAGAGGTGTCCCTGCTGCCCTCTGTCATCAGTGATAGACTCAGGCACTCCCTGCAGCCAGAGACCTGGACAGCTGCACGTTTACATGGGAGCTCTGTCTGCGTCGCCACATTTTTCCTAACAATGGCTTTCACCTGAGTGGCAACCATACCGGGGTCTCCCTCTGGGCTGATGCCCACTGCTTGAGTAGCCTTCTCGAGCTTGGAAGAGGGGGCATTCTCAGGGGTTATTATATGAATCTTCAAGTCTAGACTAATAGGTCCTGGTCCCACCACGCAATCTGTTGGTGTGAACAACTCCATTTCCCCTGCAGTTAAGATTTTGGAGAGAATGAGTTGTTCTAATGCTTCAATTGTGCTATGTTGATTAGCATATTCGGTGAGTTTAGCAAAAAACAGTCCTGACGCTCTATCCACAGCAGTGAATACATATCACCACCCCCTCGACAGGGGCAGGGTGCCCATGTAATCAACCTGCCAGGTATTCAAGGCACACTGACCCCATTTTATCTTTCCCCATGGCTTATATAATGCCCTTAAATGTAGCTGTATACAAATAGTACAATTATGTGCACATACTTTATAAATATGTAATGGCTATTGAAAAGAAAGCATTAGGAAGATCTATCACCATTTTCCAGGGATGTAAATTTTTGCTGATTTTTTTTCTATAAGAGTAACCATGACTGGTACCATAACTGCAAATGGGGAGGTAACATTATTCAATTCTCTATAATCTACAGTAATTCTCCAAGTGTCATACGGTTTTCAAACAGGCCAAATATGATTCAGTGATTTTGGGGGATGTGCCAAACCTTCATTTCTGCTGTTTTGGCATTTGACACATAATGCGTTGCCTTGAGATAGCAGGCGGGGGTGGAGGATGGGCATGGAGTTGGCAGTGGGGCCAGGGGCAGTCAGCTTTTTTGCGTATACACTAACTTTTGCAATTGGCAAAAGTATTGTGTTTGCTTAGAAAGGTTTTGGTAGCTGGGGTCTACAAGGGTGGCTTCTGTGAGAAGCTGATAGAAGCTTCCCCTATGTCCAAGAGAGCCAATGCCAGCCGGCTCCTAGGCAGACCCGCTGCTGGCCAAGGCCAAGCCAATCAGCAAGTGGTAGTGCTTCTGTGATAACATATTTAAGAAGGGGGAAAAATTGCTGTGTAACAGAAATTGCAGCCGGAGAGAGGAGTGAGAACACGTAAGAGAAACAATCCTGCAGACACCAAGGTCATTGAAGGAGGAGGGGGAGGAGGTGCTCCAGGCACCGGAGCAGAGATTCCCCTGCAGCCCGTGGTGAAGACCATGGTGAGGCAGGCTGTCCCCCTGCAGCCCAGGGAGGTCCACGGTGGAGCAGATATCCACCTGCAGCTCGTGGAGGACCCCACGCTGGAGCAGGTGGGTGCCCAAAGGAGGCTGTGACCCTGTGGAAATCCCATGCTGGGGCAGGTTTTCTGGCAGGACTTGTGACCCTGTGGGGGACCCACGCTGGATCAGTCTCTTCCTGAAGGACTGCATCCCGTGGAAGGGACCCACGCTGGAGCAGTTCGTGAAGAACTGCAGTCCGTGGGAAGGATCCACATTGGAGAAGTTCGTGGAGGACTGTCTCCCATGGGAGGGACCCCACACTGGAGCAGGGGAAGACTGTGAGGAGTCCTGTCCCTGAAGAGGATGAAACGGCAGAGACAATGTGTGATGAACTGACCACAACCCCCATTCCCTGTCCCCCTGTGCTGCTGGTGGGGAGAAGGCGGAGAATTCAGGAGTGAAGTTGTGCCCCGGAAGAAGGGAGGGGTGGAGGGAAGGTGTTTTAAGATTTGGTTTTATTTCTCATTACCCTACTGTGATTGGATTGGTAATAAATTAAATTAATTTTCCCTAAGTCGAGTCTGTTTTGCCCGTGACAGTAATTGGTTGAGTGATCTCTCCCTGTCCTTATCTCAACCCACGAGCCTTTCATTATATTTTCTCTCCCCTGTCCAGTTGAGGAGGGGAGTGATAGAGCAGCTTTGGTGGTTATGAGGGACTGAAAGAGTTAATGTCTCAAACAATGTGGTGGGGCAAGTTCTGCATAAAAATGAACCGCAGGTGAGAAGCCAGTCAGCAACAGGGCATGGAGGGTGTGCCAGATGATGTGCAGTTCCATGTTCTGATATGCTGAGCAGGGCAGCTCACCATATATGGCCAAAGGTCAAACAACGGTCATGCCTGCAGGGAGGGAGAAGTTACTCCCCAAATGACCCCCAAGCCCACTAACCCATTTCCCGAAGGTTCTGAAAGTACAAACCGTGCATGACAACTAATTAGCCTAATGAGTTTGAGTGCCTGCCCAAAGGAGGGGCAAGGAGATTATAAAAGGACACAAATTAAAGCCCCACGTGTGCGCGCCCTCTGGAACTGGACCTCTAGACTGGCGGGACCAATGCTGGATGCAGGACTGGTGAAATCTTTCTCTTTTCTTTTTCTCTTTCTTTCTTTCTTTCTTTCTCTCTCTTTTTTCATAATCCCTACACCTCATCCCTTTACACATAGAATCGTTGACCAAGTCTGGGACTAGGAGTGGATCCAGCTGCCCCTAGGCCCTTCTCTAAGAAGGAGTCTAGAAAGCAAGGGGGTCCACTCTGAACTTCGTGACTCAGTGGAAGGGCTTTCCTTATTTTCTTCCCTGAACTGATCCGAACACAAGCAAGGCTTGTAGTATATGTTTGGTGACGCATGGTTAGCACATGTTATATGGTTTACTGATGTAGTTTCATGCCAATTCTTGTTGTGAGCAAATAAAAGTTAAATTTTGTGAGTTAAAAGATCCCTGGTGTTGTTTCACCTTAATCCTGACCTGGGAATCAGCGAACCTGAGTCGTCGACCTCAGGAATTGGGATGTGACATTTTAATTGGCATCACAGACAGGATTCCCTGAGTCAAGGAGGATCTGACGGAAATACCAACGATCCACCCAATTTACAGGCAGGGAGATTCAGGAAGTCACTTCTCAGCTATTGGCTGGGACAGGTCCAAGCAGCAGCAAGCCATGGCTGCCTGGGAAATGCCGGAGCTTGACTGCTTTCCTATTTATGAAAAATTGGAAGAATATAAAGCGTGTCCCACCCCACTGGGGATGATATGGGCTCACAATAGTTGGCATGATCCTAAATCAGTGGCAGAAAGGATTACGGTATTAGTGTGGCAGTACATCCCGCCCCCCCCCCCCCCCCCGTCCTGTCAGCAGGAAACGAAACTTTCCAGGAAGGGGAAGGAAACCCTGGAGGCTGCGGGTTGAAATTTGAACTGGCCAGTCGAGATGCGCCAGGTACACCGAGGTGACCCTCCTAGCCAATAGAATTAAAATGACCACAGGTCAGATTCGACAGGGGTATAAACGGGGTCCCGCCGGAGGACACGTGGGCAGTCCTCCTCGGAGCAGCAGGTCTGCAGTCGGGGACTCCCCCTCGGGCCGGGGCACCGCCCGAGGTAACTCCTCGAGGGAGAGAGCCCTCAGCTTTTAGGTGAGTGATACGCGCGTTTTGAGCCATCACTTTAAATCTTGGGGATTCTTAAGTCGGCCGTGTAGTATTAATTCTCTTTACATCATTGAGCCTGTGGTTTTATTAGATGTTACCGGACTTCTAACTAACTTTTGCTGAAGAATAAATCTGAGTTTTAACACCTGTTGAAGTTGGTTAGTCGTGCATCCGTAACATTTTGGCGTAGTCGGCAGGATGGTGTTAATGGAGGAATTATTACGGAGGCACGGCTGCAGCCCTTCTCCCCCAGGTCTGGAATGGGCGAAGGAGAAGTGGTCCGACCCGGCAGCGGTCGTGGAGAGAGTAGAACTATGCCGCGGAAGTAGTCGAGACAGCAAAGGCAGCGTGTGTGCCCTCCTGGGCGCCTGCTTGATTCAAGCACAGAACCGAAAGAGTGATTCTGCTAAAAGGCAAGGGGAAATAGATTGTCTGAAAGTGGACTTGGAGGAAAGGGACATGCGGCCCCTTATTGAAACAGAAGGGCACGCGGGTCCGCACGGTGGGAGCCCCCGGAGCACTGTTTGTACGGCCCCTTGGTTGGGACCCGAACTCGGCGAGTTGCAAGCTAAGTTTTCGCGCAAGCCGGGCGAAACCGAACCTGAGTATTTGTGGAGAGTTTCTCTAACGGGGGAGGATTGGATACTGTTGAGTGATGATGAAGCAAGGAATTACTGGGGACCGGGAGTGTTTCTGAGGGCTGGACCGGCAAGTGATCAGTCGATAACGTCCCGAGTAGCTTACTGGGCTGGGGGTGTGGACCCCAAGGAGAGAGGAGAATCTGTTACTATCCGGGAAAAGGGACTGTCGGAGTTAACGGAGGGCAGCAGGAAGGTCCGCCCAGCCGGTTGTAAACCCCGCCCCGAGCGGTCTCGAACTCGGGGGCAGTCGGGTCGGAACTACGATCCCGGAAGGGACGCTCTCTGGCGGAAGGCACCGGCACTGGGGGCAGCCCGAGCCGTGCTGCACGGGCAGTCCGCCGGCGGCATCCGGGGGTGAGATTGCTGGAGGGGAAAGCTAGAGACCCAAGGGAAGCGCCAGCAACCCCGCCCCCTCGGGAAGAGAAACGGGACCCTTTCGCGGCACTGCGAGAGGAACTGGAAGGGCTAAAAACTAGGAGCTGCGGTTTGGGGTTCAGGCCGCCCAGTCCGTATGGTGAATACCTGCCAATGGTCTGCTGATAAGGAGCCTTATATACACATTCCTGTAGGCCCAAAACGGATAAGTTTGGAATTCTTAATTGATACAGGAGCCCAAATTAGTGTTTTAAATGAGCAACAATCTAGTGAGCTGGGAATTAGGCCATCAAGAAAGTCTATAAACATTAGAGGAGTAACAGGGGTGACAGAAAAATGCCCCATAGCTCGAACCCAACTTTGGCTACCTGGGGAAAAAAGAATGACAGCTGTGGAGGTACCACCAGGTGTCCACATATACCAATATATAGATGATATCCTAGTCGGTGGGGACAACAAGGAACAGGTAGGACAAGTGGCTGAGGACATCTGGAATCTGTTAGTCAAAAATGGGCTATTGGAGAAAACATATACCAGGGTTTTCGGTGATTGGCCGCCCTCTTTATGACTTACTCCGAAAAAACAGAAAATGGGATTGGACTTTGCAACATACAGAAGCCCTCACCACTCTGAAAGATGAGCTTAAGGCTTATCAGAGACTAGGTCCATTGCACCCATGAGATCCTTTAAGGGTGAAATGGGGATTTGCTGAGCATGCCTCATACTGTGGTGTGTTTCAAAAGGGGCCACAGGGACCAGCTAGACCATTATTATTCTCCTCCACTGCATTCAAAGAAACGGAGTGACGATATTCAGATTGGGAAAAGGGGGTCCTCTCCCTCACTAGAGCAGTTAAAGAGGCTGAAAAGCTGCGTACCTCACAGGATGTTATAGTACAGGGTCCTTTCCCTCTCTTAAATTCAATCCTCAATGGGTCGCCTCCTCCAGAGGGAGTAGCCCAAAAGGCCACAGTTAGGAAATGGTATGTATACCTAGAAGGGATAAGCCAATTGCTCCCACTAAAGGAGGGTCTGACTAAAGCTTTCAAATTACAGCAACCTGTAGACCCTGACCCAGCCTTGCTGGGTCAACCATATAAACCTTCTCCGATTGAGGAGGCACCTGAATTCATGGCAGGCTCAGATGTGCAGGGAGTGTGGTTCACAGATGCATCTGCCTGTTGAGTGGGATCAGAATGGCAATATAAAGCAGTGGCGTTGGAAATTGGTACCGGAAAGACAGTCGAAGAAGAGGGTGAAGGTAGTGCACAAGTAGGAGAACTACGGGCTTTATTACTGGCCGTAGAGAATGGTGCTACCATCATCTATACTGACTCTTACGCGACCTTTAAGGGTGCTACAGAGTGGATATGTCAGTGGGAATCTAGTAAGTGGGAAGTAGGTCATGTGAAAGTGTGGAGGACAGAGGACTGGCAATGTCTCCTAGCAATAGGGAGATCCTGACCTTTACAGGTGGGGTGGGTGAAGGGGCATGCTTGGGATGGAACCCCAGCTGCAAAATGGAATCAGCAGGTGGACCACCTGGCCCAAATCAGGATGGTCACCAGTGAGAAGGAAGATTGGGATAGACTAGCTGAATGGTTTCATATCAAACGAAGCCACTCAGGGAAAGCAGATCTCTATTATGAATGCTGATCTCGGGGTTGGCCAGTGTCTATGAAAACCTGTGAAGCAATTCTTACAGCTTGCCCACAGTGCCGAATAAGGCTTAAAGCTAATCACCCAAACCAAGCTCCAGCCCAGCATATCAGACAAGGCAAGGCTCTTTGGAGCACGTGGCAGGTTGATTACATTGGTCTTCTGAGACCATCTCATGGGAGTGGAAAGACTCACCACATCAGTGCCCGGTGGATAATCCCGGACTTCTAACCCTGTGACCCGGTTTTAAGACTGAGGCCTAGTTTGTGCTTTTTTACAGGACCAGGAAGGAACGAGTCATTCCAGTCCTTTTGCTGACAGTGATGACGGTGAAGGGCATGGATGGTGAAGATCTGGATGATAATGTCGTGGCAAAATGATGGACATTAATATATCACGAGTCCTTGACCTCGCATGAGAGCAATGTAACAATTATAATTGGTCACCAAGTGCAGTAAATACTAGTTCAGTATGAAACACCAGATGTGACTATATCCTCCAACTAACCCATGGGATCACGGGGTGGAGTTGAAGTGGTACTCGAGGAACATCAATAGGGCACCCTAGAACTGAGTTTACAGCTATCAACCTTAGCCAACGCTACATCTAACAATTTGGGGACTCTCAAACAATCGGTTATAACATATTGGTAAAATGACTATCAAAAATTGGGCTGTATTGGATTAGATGCCAAAGAAAGAGAAGGGTATATGTAAAGTTTTGAACATGTCAATGGACAACTGCTGTGTTCACTCCAAATGTGTCAATGTGGCTTCAAGACTAAATCAACGAGAGAATACAGCAAGAGACTCGGAGGCAATTGCTTCTGCACCAGGGACCAACTGGTTGGGAAAAGTTTTGATATGTTCAGATTTTCTTTCACAGGGTGGGAGACCAGCCTTCTCTAATCTTTAATAATGCTTGTAGTTATGATTACTGTAATCTATATTGCAATAAGTTCTATCAAATGCTTGGTAGTGAAGCCTGTACTAACGGTTAAGTATACTCCTTTAAACTGTCCACACACTGGATATTCCTGTGTTCAATATTCCACTTTAGTTCTAGACCAGAAGGGAACGATGACCCACAATGAGCGTCAAACTCGCCAAACTGCACCCCCTTTTAACTTTGGAGGCAAGAGGTGACTGTACCACCACTCCAAAGAAACCAGTCGAATCATGACTGTGGTCACGGGGTGGATTGTGGCAGTACATCCCGCCCCCCCCCCCCCCCCCCCCGTCCTGTCAGCAGGAAACGAAACTTTCCAGGAAGGGGAAGGAAACCCTGGAGGCTGCGGGTTGAAATTTGAACTGGCCAGTCGAGATGCGCCAGGTACACCGAGGTGACCCTCCTAGCCAATAGAATTAAAATGACCACAGGTCAGATTCGACAGGGGTATAAACGGGGTCCCGCCGGAGGACACGTTGGCAGTCCTCCTCGGAGCAGCGGGTCTGCAGTCGGGGACTCCCCCTCAGGCCGGGGCACCGCCCGAGGTAACTCCTCGAGGGAGAGAGCCCTCAGCTTTTAGGTGAGTGATACGCGTGTTTTGAGCCATCACTTTAAATCTTGGGGATTCTTAAGTCAGCTGTGTAGTATTAATTCTCTTTACATCATTGAGCCTGTGATTTTATAGAACCTTATCGGACCTCTAACTAACTTTTGCTGAAGAATAAATCTGAGTTTTAACACCTGTTGAAGTTGGTTAGTCATGCATCCATAACAATTAGTGAAAGAGCAAAAACAGAGACTGGGAAAAGGAAAGTCAATGGTATGTGGAGTACTGGGAGCCACTCTAATGGCAGCCCAACAATATAGGAGTGTAAGCAAATCTGCTGAGGAAGAAAGCATAAAATCTCTTCAAGACTTACTGAGGGAACTGCAAAATCAGTTGGTGGAAGAAAGGTCTAGAAGGGAAAGGAAAGAGACCCTGTTAGATTTGGAACGCAAGGCGAATCACCAACTTCGTACCAACCTGTTTGACTTACGAGATAGGGAGAAAATGCTGTGGGAGACGCTTAAGGTTTGGAGCAGAGCTAGTGATTCTGATTCTGAAAGTGAGGCTGGTTTTCCGTCCCTAGTGAAGAGAGATGAACCAGAGTCACGAAAACCCAAACCACTTTACCCTTTAAAAGGTTTGGAAGATTTTAGGAAAACCTTATCTCTTAAGGAAGGTAAAGCGGTATTGTGCCCTTTGATAAAAACCGAGATAGATGCTGGGGAGGAAGATGAAGAGACTGTGGTAAAAGATACAGTACTCAGCCTTGGACTTGTCTAAGTTTCAGGAAAAGTTTAGCTGCTTAGCGAAGGAGACTGAGACTGAATATGTGTGGAGGGTGTCGCTAACAGGGGGTGACCGAATCATGCTGTCAGAGGACGAAGCCCAAGGATATTGGGGGCCGGGGGTGTTTCTCACGGTAGACGACCCTAGAGAACCCTGGTCACTGACCCAAAGGGTGGCTTATTGGGCTGGAAGTTTAGACCCTCTAGAAAGAGGAAATCTGATCAGTATTGATACCCCTGTCATGGTTTAAGCCCAGCTGGCAACAAAGCACCACGAAGCTGCTTGCTCACTCCTACCCTGCAGTGGGATGGGGAGAAGAATCAGAAAGGAGAAAAGAAAAAAAAAAAAAGGTAGAACCTCATGGGTTGAGATAAGAACAGTTTACTGGGACAACACAAGGAGAGAAGTTACAATAATAACAATAGTACTAATAAAAGAATATACAAAATGAGTGATGCACAATGCAATTGCTCACCACCCGCAACCTGACGCTCCGCCTCTTCCCCTGCTGTGATACCACCTCCATCCCCCAGCCCGCTCCCTAGTTATATACTGAGCATGACGTCACATGGTATGGAATATCCCCTTGGCTAGTTTGGGTCAGCTGTCCTGGCTGTGTCCCCTCCCAGCTTCCTGTGAAAATTAACTCTATCCCAACCGAACCCAGGACAACCTCCAATATTGATCACTTAACTGAAAGCATCCAAAAAACCACCTGCCTCCAACTTATGCATCATAGATAATTAATCCCGAGGCAGCCATCCCCGGTGCTATTGGTAGCCGATCCTGACCGAATTACCCCGCTTATAAGGGGCTTGCCAGACTCCCTAAAATGATATGCAATTCAATTGCAAGACCGGTTAAGGGACGCCCTGACTCTGCAACCAGGAACTCCTGCCAGGCTGAGAATGGGCAGAGCCCTAACCTGGTGGGAGGTCGCACAGGAATTAATTAATTATGGAAGGAGAATGGGAGTAATTGGAAGAACCGGTAAACAACGGGCAGTGGTACAGAGAATAGAACCAAGAGAACAACCACTCCCCCCAAGAAATCAGGGAGTCAGAAGGAATTTATTTTGGGCTGAAGGAATTGAGAGGGGAATTCCCTGAGATTTAATGGAGGGGATGCCCACCATGGCACTGGAGAAGCTTGTCCATGCGTGGAAGGGCAAATGGGAAATATCCCCAAAAGAAGGACCACCTACTTGAGATATTACTAGGGCAGAACCTAAAGCGAGCTTGCAGACAAACACTCTCTCAGCCCCAGAGGGAGATCTAATCAACTTGAAGTTGGGAAACAAGATGCACCGTCCCCAGTAAGTGAGCTAGGGGAGAGTGGGTGGGTCTATATAAGGAGGCTCACAGAAAACAGCCGAGAGGATTTAATGATTACTTTCCCCCTTGGTCCCCTTAAAATGCCCGTCACCTTCTTAGTAGATACTGGGGCTCAAATGTCAGCACTTCGACAGGATGTTGCCGACTGCACCGGCACATGTTATGTGGTTTACTGACATAGTTTCATGCCAATTCTTGTTGTGAGCAAATAAAAGTTGAGTTTTGTGAGTTAAAGGATCCCTGGTGTCGTTTCACCTTAATCCTGACCTGGGAATCAGCAAACCTGAGTCATTGTCCTGAGAAATTGGGACATGACAGTGGGCACCTGGTAGCCAGCCAGGGTCAACCCACCACAGTGAAACATTTCTGATGTTGTGATCCCATCTATATTTGATTGTGGGATACTGGCTCATACAATATCATTCCACATTTGTTTCCTCATCACCTGTGATGTAGCTCCTTTTGGTTTTGCTGGCTTTCCTTTACCCACCACCCGCACAAATGATCCTGAAGTTAAAATCCCCAATTTCCCTCAAGGTATTTGCTAGGACACCTACATTACCAGTAGCATTTGTGACTGCTGGTATAATCAAGGGTTTTAGTAAGGCAGGCGCTCCTCTCAAAAGCTGCTTTTTGATACTTCTCATTACGGCTACCCAATGCATGAGTGTCCTGGTTTTGGCTGGGATACAGTTAATTTTCTTCCTAGTAGCTGGTATAGTGCTGTGTTTTGGATTTCAGATGAGAAGAATGTTGATAACACACTGATGTTTCAATTGTTGCTAAGCAGTGTTTGCACTAAGTCAAGGACTTTACAGCTTCTCACACCACCTCACCAGCGAGTAGGCTGGGGGGCACAAGAAGCTGAGAGGAGACATAGCCCAGACAGCTGACCCAAACTGGCCAAAAGGGTATTCCATACCATATGACATCATGCTCAGTATATGAAGTAGGGGGAAAGCTGGCTGGGGGCTACAGTTAGGGAAGCTGGAGGCAGGGCCCCCTTGTCCTGGTCATAGTATTCACTACTCATTTATTGTAAATACGAATCAGAAGTACCTTCATCAAGATCAGGAGTAAGATCAGCCCTTCCGCTCACTCTGGGGAACTGCCCACTGGAGACTGGAGCAGCAATTTTCCTGGAAGAACCCCCTTTTGTGATTGTTTTTCCTTGTAACTCATGTACCTGTGCCTCTAGGGTCAAGGTAGATTTTTTCCATCCCACTTCCTCATGTCCTCTCCATGGTCACGCAGGTAAAACCACAGGGTGGCCCGTAGTGTGTACCCACTATATCCTCTCTCTTGAGCAGAGGAACACTTACTCCTAATACCTGAGATACTGGTCCATACAGGTGGGGAGTAGGATCTATCCTCTTTGAATTGCTGGACCACTTTCTCCACAGCTGAGATGAAGGAGTAAGAGAGACTCTCTTCGTATTGCCGGAGTTGGCCAGCCAATTCATCCACCATTTGCCCCTCACCTTCTTTCCAGAACACTACTGCCAATGAGTTGGCATACAATGATGGCGCACTCCGTACAAACTTCTGCCACATGGATCATGTACACTTGACTTCATCTGGATCTTTGGATAACTGCTCATTGTCCAGGTCATGATAATTCACCTCCAGCATGGCTAATTCCCTCAGGTACTGGATACCATTCTCCATGGTGGTCCACTTGCCTGGGTGACATAGAACATCTTCCTTGAAGGGGTACCTGTCCTTCATACTCCAGGGCATGGTTTAGGGGGCATGGTTAATGGTTGGACTCGATGATCTGAAGGTCTTTTCCAACCGAAATGATTCTATGATTCTATTCTATGATTCTATTCATGCCTGACAGAAGTCGCCTCCAGAGGCTGAGGACTTGTGCCCTTTTTCCAATCACTTTGTCAATGCCCCCTTGTAGTGGGTTGACCTGGATGCCAGGTGCCCACCAAAGCCGCTCTATCACTCCCCCTTCTCAGCTGGACAGGGGGGAGAAAATATAACAAAAGGCTCGTGGGTCAAGATAAGGACAGTTTAATAAAGTGAAAGCAAAGGTCGTGTGCGAAAGCAAAGAAAAACAAATGATATTATTCTCTACTTCCCATCAGCAGGCGATGTCTAGCCACTTCCTGGGAAGCAGGGCTTCAGTACGCATAGTGGTTGCTCCACAAGACAAAAATGCCCCCCTTCCATCTCCCTTTACTTAGCTTTTATATCTGAGCTGATGTCATATGGTATGGAATATCTGTTTGGTTAGTTTAGGTCAGCTGTCCTGGTTATGTCCCCTCCCAAGATCTTGCCCTGCCCCAGCCTGCCATTGAGGGGGGGGCAAAAATGTTGGAGAGACAGCCTTGATGCTGTGCCAGCACTGCTCAGCAGTAGCCAAAACACTGGTGTGTTATCAACACCTTTCTAGCTACTGATGCAGAGCACAGCACTACGAGGGGCTGCTATGGGGAGAATTAACTCCATCTCAGCCAGACCCAATACACCCCTTTCCTAGAAAGGGATCTCAGCTGTTTGGCTTCCTTACGCTCTAATTCCAGGCCACTGGCCCAGTTATCCCAGCATTGGAGCAGCCAGGTAACAATGTGCTCGCCTGGACAACGGCTGAAATCTTTTCACATATGTCGCAGCTCACTCGGGGATAGGGATCAGGTGGTTACTGCCTGGTTTATGAGTTCTTCTTCTTCCTACTCCCTGATAAGCAGCCACTTCTCTTCCTCTTCCTGTTCTTGTGATGGCCCTGCTTTGGAGTAGTCTGCCTCGTCCACTTCTTCCTCCTGCTCCCTCTTAGAACAAGCTCCTTCATCCCTTACTAAACAAGCTGACTTTTGCTTCCAGTATTTCTCCTTGTGTATAGGGGTGACTGATAACGGCACAGGTTGGTTCTTTGGTTCAGCTGCAGTGTCCCTGTAGCTGGGGTTGGAGTAACCACAGTGCCTGTCGCTGGGGTTGGAGTGGCCACAGTGCCTGTCGTTTTGTCATCAGATCCAGAGACCTTCTCTTCCCCTTGATGGTGCTGAACAATGTTGAACGGGGCTCAGTAGGCATGGGCCAGGCCCTAGCACATTGCAGTGATTTGTGTGTCTCTGGAATTGCCAGGGTGACAGCATACTTTTTCCAAATGTTCTACTAGTTTTTCAGGATTCTGCACTTGTTCAGGGGTGAAGTTCTA
Source organism: Harpia harpyja (assembly GCF_026419915.1). Lineage (NCBI taxonomy): Eukaryota > Metazoa > Chordata > Aves > Accipitriformes > Accipitridae > Harpia > Harpia harpyja. The sequence continues at coordinate 19,177,045 of NC_068968.1, read as the reverse complement.
AAATGTTGGATGTGACTACTGTCCTAGGCACTTGCCCATACTGCCCCACACACCCTGCCACTCATAATTATCCAGCCTCCGGGCAGATATCTGGGTGATATTCTTAAATAGTTGTTTAACCCTAAACAAGACTTGAAACACATTCAGGAGGCATAGCAATAGGAATGTGCTGGTTTCAACATCCTGAGGATATTCAAAACTCTCAAGAGCTATTCGAATTAGCCTGGAGGAGAAGGGGAAGATGGAAGAAAGTGTCTCACCCATAGATTAGCTCTCCGAGGAGGAAAGATAAAGAGTGTAATTATTAAAAGTTTCCGATAGATAGCTCCCGAAGTACGGAGATGACGGCAATGCTGAGAACAAATACCAGATTAGTCTCACGACCAGTAATTTTACCATATCATAAATCAGCGTTACAAAGTACAGCAAAATGATAACCTTAACCCAGCCTCCAGACATGATAAACAGCACAACAGGGATTCTTCCAGGAAAATTGCTGCTCCAGTCTCCAGTGGGCAGATCCCCAGACAGAGTAGAAGGGCTGATCTTACTTGTGATCCTCTTGAAGGGACTTCTGATTCATGTTTACAATAAGTGAGTAGCGAATACTATGACCACGATTAGAGGGGCCCTGCCTCCAGCCAGGTGGAGGAAAGGGACAACCAGGTTTACTGCACTGTGTGGATTTGATGGCCTGGCACGTCAGACCCACAGGAGTATAAGGCTCTAGTACACACCAGTGCATGGTGTACCCTGATGCTATATTTACGGAGTGACAGGGGGAACCCAACAGCTAACTGTATTGGAGGCTGAAGTGAGTCTAACTGGGAATGAGTAGCAGAAACACCCCATTGTGACTGGCCCAGAGGCTCCATGCATCCTTGGCATAGACTATCTCAGGAGAGGGTATTTTAAGGACGCAAAGGGGTATCGATGGGCTTTTGGTATAGCTGCCTTGGAGATGGAGGGAATTGAACAGCTGTCTACCCTGCCTGGTGTCTTTCAAGACCCTTCGATTGTGGGGTTGCTGAGGGTTGAAGAACAAGTGCCAATTGCTACCACGACGGTGCACCGGTGGCAATATCGCACCAACCAAGACTCCCTGATTCCCATCCACAAGCTGATCCGTCAACTGGAGATGGACGTGGTTTAAGCCCAGTAGGTAACAAAGCACCATGAAGCCGCTCGCTCACTCCTTCACCCTGGCCCTGGTGGGATGAGGAGAAAATATAAAGAAAAGCTCGTGGGTTGAGACAAGGACAGGGAGGAATCACTCACCACTTATGGTCAAGCGCAAAAGACAGGCTCAACTTGGGGAAGAAACAAAATCAATTTAATTTACTACCAATCAAATCAAAACAAGGATAATGAGAAGTAAAACCAAACCTTAGAACACCTTCCCCCCACCCTCCCTCCTTCCTGGCTCAACTCCACTCCTGGTTTTCTCTACCTCCTCCCCCTGGCAGTGCACAGGGACGCGGGATGGGGGTTGCAGTCAGTTCACCATGTATTGTCTCTGCCACTCCTTCCTCCTCAGGGGGAGGACTCCTCACTCCTCCCCTGCTCCAGCGTGGTGTCCCTCCCACGGGAGACAGTCCTTCACAAACTTCTCCAACGTGATTCCTTCCCACGGGCTGCAGTCCTACACGAACTTTTCGGGCATGGGTCCTTTCCGCAGGCCGATCTTCAGGCACAGGCTGCTCCAGCATGAGCTTTCCCATGGAGTCACTGCCATCTTCAGGGGCATCCACCTGGTCCGGCATGGGCTCCTGCATGGGCTGCAAGTGGGCATCTGTTCCACCGTTCACCTCCATGGGCTGCAGGGGGACAGCCTGCAGTCTCACCACGGGCTGTGGGGGCATCACCTCCTCTGGCGCACCTCCTCCCCCTCCTTCTTCACTGACCTTGGTATCTGCATAGGTGTTTCTCTCACGTTCTAATCTCCTCCCCTCCCCTGCAGGTTTCCCCTTCTTAAATATGTTATCCCAGAGGCGCTACCACCATCGCTGATTGGGTTGGCCTTGGCCAGAGGTGAGTCCAACTTCGAGCTGGGGAAGTTTCTAGCAGCTTCTCACAGGAGCCACCCCTGCAACCCCTCCCCCTTACCAAAATCCCCGCCACACAAATCCGAAACAGAGAGCCAAGGAGTGATCGGCAAAACTCGCTCACCCTTTAATAGTCCCATATGGCCAGTGCGAAAGTCTAATGGGGAGTGGAGACTAACAGTTGACTATCGTGGCCTGAATGAAGTCACGCCGCTGCTGAGTGCTGCCGTGCCGGACATGCAAGAACTTCAATATGAACTGGAGTCAAAGGTAGCCAAGTGGTACGCCAAAATTGATATCACTAATGCGTTTTTCTCAACCCCTTTGGCAGCGGAGTGCAGGCCACAGTTTGCTTTTACTTGGAGGGCCTTCCAGTACACTTGGAATCGATTGCCCCAGGGGTGGAAACACAGCCCCACCATTTGCCATAGACTAATCCAGACTGCACTGGAGAAGGGTGAAGCTCCAGAACACCTGCAATACATTGATGACGTCATGTGGGGCAAGTGTCCTGGTTTCAGCTGGGATAGAGTTAATTGTCTTCCTAGTAGCTGGTACAGTGCTATGTTTTGAGTTCAGTATGAGAAGAATGTTGATAACACACTGATGTTTTCAGTTGTTGCTAAGTAGTGTTTAGTCTCAAGTCAAGGATTTTTCAGCTTCTGATGCCCAGCCAGCGAGAAAGCTGGAGGGACGCAAGAAGTTGGGATGGGACACAGCCAGGGCAGCTGACCTAAACTGGCCAAAGGGGTATTCCATACCGTGTGACATCATGCCTAGTATATAAACTGGGGGGAAGCTGGCCTGGGGGGATCTCTGCTCGGGGACTACCTGGGCGTCAATCGGCGGGTGGTGAGCAATTGCACTGTGCATCATTTGTACATTCCAATCCTTTTATTATTACTGTTGTCATTTTATTAGTGTTATCATTATCATTATTAGTTTCTTCTTTTCTGTTCTATTTTTTTTTAAACTTTCTGGTCAGATCTATTGTTATCTCAACCCTTTGTGCCCCACATTGGGCGCCAAAATGGACTGTCGTGGTTTAACCCCAGCCAGCAACTAAGCACCAGGCAGCCGCTCACTCACCCCCCCCCGACCCAGTGGGATGGGGGAGAAAATCAGGTAAAAGAAGTAAAACTTGTGGGTTGTGATAAGAACAGTTTAATAGAACAGAAAGGAAGAAACTAATAATAATAATAATAACAATAATAAAATTACAATACTAATAAAAGGATTGGAATATACAAACCAAGTGATGCACAATGCAATTGCTCACCACTCACTCTCCAATGCCCAGTTAGTTCCCGAGCCACCCCCCCAGGTCAGCTCCCCCCCCAGTTTATATACTAGGCATGACGTCACATGGTATGGAATACTTTGGGTCAGCTGCCCTGTCTGTGTCCCCTCCCAACTTCTTGTGCCCCTCCAGCCTTCTTGCTGGCTGGGCATGAGAAACTGAAAAATCTTTGACTTAGTCTAAACACTACTTAGCAACAACTGAAAACATCAGTGTGTTATCAACATTCTTTTCATATCTAACTCAAAAACATAGCACTGTACCAGCTACTAGAAAGAAAATTAACTCTATCCCAGCTGAAAGTAGGATACATGGACAGTGGGATTGAGTGCACCCTCAGCAAGTTTGCTGACGACACCAAGCTGTGTGGTGCAGTTGACACGCTGGAGGGAAGGGATGCCATCCAGAGGGACCTTGACAGGCTTGAGAGGTGGGCCCATGCGAACCTCATGAATTTCAACAAGGCCAAGTGCAAGGTCCTGCACCTGGGTTGGGGCAATCCCAAGCACAAATACTGGCTGGGCGATGAAGGGATTGAGAGCAGCACTGTGGAGAAGGACTTGGGGATATTAGTGGATGAAAAACTGAACATGAGACAGCAATGTGTGCTCGCAACCAAGAAAGCCAGTCGCATCCTGGGCTGCATCAAAAGAAGTGTGACCAGCAGGTTGAGGGACATGATTCTCCCCCTCTACTCTGCTCTCATGAGATCCCACCTGGAGTACTGTGTTCAGCTCTGGGGCCCCCAACATAAGAAAGACATGGTCCTGCTCGAGCGGGTCCAGATTTGGGCCACGAAGATGATCAGAGGGCTGGAGCACCTCCCCTATGAGGACAGGCTGCGAAAGTTGGGGTTGTTTAGCCTGGAGGATAGAAGGCTCCGGGGGAGACCTTATAGCAGCCTTCCAGTACCTAAAGGGGGCCTACAAGAAAGCCAGAGAGGGACTTTTTACAAGGGCATGTAGTGATAGAATAAGGAGTAATGGATTTAAACTGAAAGAGGGCAGATTTAGATTAGATATTAGGAAGAAATTTCTTTACTGTGAGAGTGATGAGACACTGGAACACTGCCCAGAGAAGTTGTGGATGCCCCCTCCCTGGAAGTGTTCAAGGCCAGGTTGGATGGGGCTTTGAGCAACCTGGTCTAGTGGAAGGTATCCCTGCCCATGGCAGGGGGGCTGGAACTAGGTGATCTTTAAGGTCCTTTCCAACCCAAACCATTCTATGATTCTTAAGAACATGTTTAAACTAAGACAGATGTATTACTGACAAAAATGGGACATATTTTTCTGAAGAACAGGGTACTACCATACTGTTTGTGTAATCTATATAACTCAAAGCCTTTACTGATTTGTCAGACTTTCCCTGCAGGCAGTATCAACTTGTCCATTATGGGCATTAAGTCTTCTAGCAAAAGCTGTTTTTTTTCCTTGTGTTTAGATATTAGGGTTATCTAGTAGGTTAGGACTTTATCTGAGGCTCATAATAAGATATATCCTACTCTAAAAGATTAGTAGCTACTTTTTCCCCTTATTTTTCCACTGTCTTCAAATTATTTGAGGTCTAAGAGCTTCATGAGTAAGACTGACAAGAACAGAACAGATTTATAACAATAAGAGGCCTAAATGGTATCTTGGACCATAAGAAAGAAAAAGGATAATAGAACATGCATCAAAACAAATGGGTAGAATCTACTACAAGTAAGCTGCATTTGGTAAGTGTTGATGGCTGGGACTGCTTGAACAAAAAAAATTAGAATTGTAATTAAGAACAAGTAATGACTATACATCCCCGAATCTCAAAACCGAAACGAATTCTGAAACAGATACAGCAAACTGAAGAAATACATGCTCACAACGCACAGCATATAAATGGGCACATAAATGGGCACATAAATCTGTGCTAAAATCATGCCATTGCTTACTTCAGTTAGGTCAGTAGAAATATTCCATACTTGAAAATTCTGTTTATGAGCATAGTTAGTTCAAAGTCTGTTTCTTGAGTAGGTATTAATTTGTGTTGATGCATATTTATTTATCATCAGTTGAATAGGAGCATAAATCATACTAGTAGAATCTAATTCTGTGTGACACAATGTTCTAAATGATAGGATTATTGTTAAAGAATTCTCAGTCATGGGTTTCTCTAGGTTTGCTTTATTAACAACTCAGAGTTGGGCCACCACCGCAGTGAATGGCAACCTTCCGAAAATTTCTGTCTTATATACCTTTTTACCACCCATTATCCCAGTCCAAAGTCTTTGTAATGTTCCAGTTGATCTTGGTTCCCATGTCATTACTATTCATCATCATCTTATCTCATCAATTCTTCTTTTGTTCCGTCCAGTCATCATCCTGTGGGTTTCGAAGTCCGTCTTGGGTCAGTCACCTTCTCATCCCCTTTACTTTGAAGTCTCATACCTATACAATTCTGAAAAAACCTCTCTGGTCGTTCCATTAACTATTTCACATTTATCTTTGTAAGTTCTACATATTTGAATCACTCCCCAGCTACGCACCTGTATCTTGCTGATTTTTCACCTTTTGTTTGATCTGTCTCTACTGATTAGCTTGACTGGGTTTTAATCTGGTCCTGGATTGGGGCTATATAGGGGGGCAGGCTGAGAATGCTGTTCATGGCCTGTTGAGCAGCTCTGTTGCCATTAATAACCTTAACCCATTCTATATTAATTTTTAACAGTCTTATAGTCCTAAATTTTCTAAAATCTTCTACAATTATTATCATTATTGCTTAAAGTAACCACAGTAGGTTTTTTGCCTCAATTATTTATTCCAAGTATTCATGTAGCTTCCTAGTATGCTTTAAACACGTATCGTAGCTAATTAGCTACAGATATAGCTTCGGATATTGGAATATTATCCAAGCAGAGTTCATGACATCATAAATGAATTTATAATTGCCAGTAAGAAACACTTCCCATCTGACTATATGGCTCTGATCTTTGAAACATGAAAATGATGTGTTGCAAAGGTTTACCTGTTGTGGTAGGTTGAACCTGACTGCATGCCAGGTGCCAAACAAAGCCGCTCTATCACTCCCCCTCCTCAACTGGACAGGGGAGAGAAAATATAATAAAAGGCTCATGAGTTGAGATAAGGACAGGGAGAGATCACTCACCAATTACCGTCATGGGCAAAACAGACTCAACATGGGGAAATTAGTTTAATTTATTACAAATCCAATCAGAGTAGGATAATGAGAAATAAAACCAAATCTTAAAAACACCTTCCCCCCACCCCTCCCTTCTTCCTGGGCTTAACTTCACTCCCGAGTTTCTCTACTTCCTCCCCCTCAGCAGCACAGGGGGACGGGGAAGGGGAGTCATGGTCAGTTCATCACACGTTGTATCTGCCACTCCTTCCTCCTCAGGGGGAGGAGGACTCACACTCTTCCCCTGCTCCAGCGTGGGGTCCCTCCCACGGGAGACAGTCCTTCATGAACTGCTCCAGCATGGGTCACCCACGGGGTCACAGCCTCCTTCAGGGCACATCCACCTGCTCTGGCGTGGGGTCCTCCATGGGCTGCAGGTGGATATCTGCTCCACCGTGGACCTCCATGGGCTGCAGGGGGACAGCCTGCCTCACCATGGTCTTCACCACGGGCTGCAGGGGAATCTCTGCTCCGGCGCCTGGAGCACCTCCTCCCCCTCCTTCTTCACTGACCTTGGTGTCTGCAGAGTTGTTTCTCTCACATATTCTCACTCCTCTCTTCCGGCTGCAGTTGCCGTCGCACAGGTGTCCTGGTTTCAGCTGGGATAGAGTTAATTATCTTCCTAGTAGCTGGTACAGTGCTATGTTTTTGAGTTCAGTATGAGAGGAATGTTGATAACGCTGATGTTTTCAGTTGTTGCTAAGTAATGTTTAGACTAAGTAAGTCAAGGATTTTTCAGCTTCTCATGTCCAGCCAGCAAGAAGGCTGGAGGGGCACAAGAAGTTGGGAGGGGACACAGCCAAGGCAGCTGACCCAAAGTGGCCAAAGGGTTATTCCATACCATGTAACGTCATGCCTAGTGTATAAACTGGGGGGAGTGGGGGTGGGGGGATCACTGCTCGGGGACTAACTGGGCGTCGGTCGGCAAGTGGTGAGCAATTGCATCGTGCATCACTTGTATATTCCAGTCCTTTTATTATTACTGTTGTTGTTTTATTAGTGTTATCATTATCATTATTAGTTTCTGCTTTTCTGTTCTATTAAACTGTTCTTATCTCAACCCACGAGTTTTACCTTTTTTCCTGATTCTCTCCCCCATCCCACTGGGTAGTGGGGAAGTGAGTGAGCGGCTGCGTGATGCTTAGTTGCTGTCTGGGGTTAAACCATGACAACAGTTTTTTTCCCCCTTCTTAAATATGTTATCCCAGAGGCGCTACCACTGTCGCTGATTGGCTCAGCTTTGGCCAGTGGTGGGTCCGTCTTGGAGCCATCTGGCATTAGCTCTATTGGACATGGGGGAAGCTTCTAGCAGCTTCTCACAGAAGCCACCCCTGTAGCCCCCCCCACTACCAAAACCTTGCCACACAAACCCAATACAACTGTGTTCCAATTTTGCAAGGCACAAGGCAACTCTGGTCTGGAAGTTGCTTGGAGAATAAGCTCTTGTTAGAGGCCCTTTGAGGCTATTTCTGAATAGACTCTGAACTGGGCCTGCTGAGGGTCCAGTAATTTAGAACATTAGAGGAGAGAATTCCTGATGGTAGACTGTGATTTACCCAGTGTTTCTCATCTAGAATGTAGGGCTACTATTGCAAAAACAAGAACTTTCTAAAGTTTTCCTTGTTCCACTGGGAGTCAGCACACTGAACTTTACCTGGTTTCATATGATCCACACTGTCCTGTGGCCAAAACTGGCATTTGAGAGTAACTGAACAGTACCAGCTTCTCGATATATTGTCTAGATGCTTGTGTGTATATTAGCTGATGCTTGTGTGGAAGGTTGTCTCCTCTACTTGAAACCTGTCCAGGATGAATGAATGGCAGTGACTTTGCTATCCATGGAATTAATTCTCTGCTTTTCTTTGGTAAAAAAAGTTGTGATATCCTGATTAATGGGGGGAAAATACTGCATGTAGAATGAACTGGGAGTAGCATACAGCCCTGAGACATGAAGCTAGTCTGAGTGGCACGTGGCCACTAGTAAGCCTGGCTAGGTCAAAGGTGATTCCTGCAGAGCTACTCAAGAGCTTTTTAGTTCATTCCTTAGCACTCTGGATTATGGGAGAATTGATTGCTCTGGTGCAGTGCTGAATACAGTCCAGTGTTGTGCACTTATATTTACTGCACGAGGGTAATTAGTTCCATGAGTTTAGAATTATTTTTTTTTCTGCACAGTGCATACAAATGCCTCTGCAGGAGTAAGTTCACACTGAGCCAGGCTTGATTTCCTGGCACTGCAGATAGTGAAGATTTTTAGCTTGACCCCCCTGAAGAATAAGTGTACAAAATCTGTTGAGTTTTAGCACTGTGTCAAAGTAATGGGCTGTTCTAGGATATAGCTTGGAGATAAGCAATGCAGGAGTTATTAAACTAAGCTCAACAGTTGCTCAATAGTTCTTGGTTAGTGTTGTCAGTGCTGGGTTCAGGATGACTCTATTTAAAGACATCTTCTGTGCTTTCTAGCAACCCAAGTGTATACGGATGGGTTAAAAAATGGGATTTTGGTCCGTGGATGAACACTGGGGGAGAGGTAGATAGCCGAGGAAAACACAGTCAGCACAGAAAATGGATGGTTTGTTGCCTGTTGCTTGGAATGCTGACCACGGAGATAAGAGAGCTGAGCAATACTGGGGGAGGACGGGCAGCAGGCTGTTGCACAGCACAGCTGAGTGCATGATTGGCGCGTGACTGCTGGATGATGACAATATGCTGCATGTACAAAGCCCATGAACCAATAGACAGGGTGGCTATGGCTCGTGCAGCGCGCCTGGCCAGCGAGCGCATGCGTCATAGGCTCCCTATGTTACAACCGAGGCGTGTTTTGGCACCCGCTGGCCACGTGTGCTGAAACCTGTTCCTCTACAAATGTATAAATACCGGGATTTCCCAAAGAGCATCGGGCTGGTGTACGGCGAGGCCACCGTTGCCTCCGTGGGGACGCCCACGTAAAGCTAACACCTACCGATTGCTGGGCTGAGCTCACGGCGCAAGATGGCACAAGAATGTTCGAATGGTCCATCTTCCTCACAGTCCTCGGGTTGGTATGTTAATTTGCTTTATAAGATACCCTTAGCATAACGCACATCTGTAGTTAATAAATGCTTGCTTTTTCCCCTTATAGTCAGTGTGTGTGTGTTTGCCTTCTCGGAAATCCTCGAAACCACCCTAAAACACCAAGTAAGCAGGAAGGTTTATTAGCTTAGGTATAGTGCCAGATCTATACAGAAGATCTGGATCTGCATTTACACAATGATACCCCTGCAATAGTTATCACTTTGGAGGCCAGGACACTTGAGAGAACAATGCAAAGATAAGAGCTGAAGTGAAGAAATTTTGTGAGCCCTTCACTAGCTGCAGATGGAGACAGTTAGACTTTTTTCGCATGTGTACTGTGTCTGGCTGGGATGGAGTTAATTTTCTTCATAGTAGCTTGTATGGTGCTATGTTTTGGATTTCTGACCAAGCAGTCTTGATAACACAATGATGTTTTAGCTGTTGCTGAACAGTGCTTGCATAGTGTCAAGGCATTCTCCATTCCTCAGTCTGCCCCTCAGTGAGTAGGTTGGGGGTGGACAAGAGGCTGGGAGGGAACACAGCTGGGATACTTGACCCAAATTGACTAAAGGGATATTCCATACCATATAATGTCATGTGCAGCAATAAAACTGGGGGGGAGTTTTCCACGGGCTGCCATTGCTCGGGGTCTGGCTGGGCGTTGGTCGGCCTATAGTGAGTGATGGCTTTTGCATCACTTGTTTTTCTTTTTTTTTGTGGGTTGTTTTGTTTTGTTTCCTCTTACTTATTAAACTGTCTTTAACTCAACTCATGAATTTTCGCACTTTTGTCGTTTGGATTCTTTCCCCGATCCCACTGGGAGAGGGGGGGAGTGAGCAAGCGGCTGTGGTGGTGCTTAGCTGCCTACTAGGGTTAACCCACAACAGCATGCTACTTCTGAGTCTAGGAGCATGGCATTGGGCCCTGAAGCTGGATCCAGCTCAGATATGAGTGCCCTAGCAGGTACGTGGAACTACCTGTATTGTTCACAGCCTGGTCAGTTGAATCATATTCTGGAGCTGTCAAGATTGGCCCTGGTGTCCCTTCTTTTCACCACTGTTAATATATTATTAAGCCATAGTTTGTAGCGTTAGGCCCTCACTTTAAACAATTAGATCTTTAAGCATTAGAATTTGAAAATTTCAAGACATTGGTGCCTTTTATGCCTCAGACTGAGTGTCTTAACTTGAGATATGCTTAGATACCATATTTTGAAAAGGTAAATTATCTGTAGCTTCTTGAAATGAGGGCTTCTCAAAGTAATTTACATTGGTTGATTGAAAACTAAGGAACCAAAATAACTAGTTCTTCTTGAAACTTAGGTGCAACTTAAAAAAAGTTTAAACTATATTTTCAACTTGTCATCAAGTATCAAGACAATTATAAGCCAATTATCAACACTAACCAACTGGAATATTTTCTTTCATTTTTAGGAGCCATCCTGATGTACGTAGATTCAGCGTGGAGACAGTCCAGTGGTATCCTCATGATAAAACCTTGAAAATATGGGATACAAATACTTTACAAGTAAGAGAGAATTTCTACAGCTTCCAGGCTTCTTTCTATACATGTAATTCATTGCACATCTGCGGTTCACCCAGAGCTCAACAGGAGAAAGCATCTAGAAGGATGAAAACCAGCCAGTTGTTAGAACTGTGGGTGCAGCAGCAGGGTGGTGTGATTCTGGCATTCATGTATATCTTGGTGTGTACCTGTCTGTTTCTGAAGACCTGAATGCCTAAACTGTATGAGAGCTTGGAACCCTTGGAACAGTTCCTTTCTGCTTTTGATGTGAACAGCTAGCTGATTTTATGCTACATAAATTTGCCTACCAAGGACTGGTCTGAAGCTATAATTCATTCTGGGGGATTGTTGTGCCTCACAAAAAAAACCCAAACCATTTAAATATTTAGTTTATTTGTATAGCGATGGTAGTGTACAGCAGGGCTAATTATTTTTAGTGACCAAAGCCTAAATACTGCTTTTGAAGGACTGGTTGTCTTGGCATTTAGAAATAAAGAGGACAAAGTGTTTTATATTTAAAAGCAATAGTCATATGGGTTTGGAAAGGACTTACTGGGTCATTAAGTCCAAAATTCTGCTGTTGTAAGCACTATAGACACAGTTTCTAAAAACTCGTGGAGAATGAGAGAAACCACTAAGAAAATGCTAACCAGTGTAACTGACTTTATTAAAGTTAACAGATTTTGTAGGCTTTTAGGTTGCTCTGAATCATTAATCCTAGCATCTAACTGTTGAACTATGAATTCTGGACTGCAGTTTGTCCTGTTTCCAGTATGCATGTATTAATAGATTTACACTGATGCTATTTGAATGGTGTTTTGTGCATAGTGAAAGAATGAAGAGGTCTGTCATCCTAGGGACACAACAGAGAATAAATTTTTACCTCTTTTTTTTGAGAGATGTGAAGCTATGTTTTCAGTCACTAAATCTTCTCCTAAATGCAAAGTTCAGTTCACTTTCCAGGTAGTTCTGTGAGCATCACTTACAAGACACAATGTTTATATGAAGGTTATTGATTGACCTGTTCTGTCACCAAATGGTGTATTTGAAAACACAGAAAACTTAGTTTTAAGTTTATTTTTTTCTATACAATATTTTAGACTGAGACAACAAAAGCAATTGTACCTGAAAGTCATTGTACTGGTTATTAAAGCCAATATTATATTTCATTAATTTTTAACACTGACAACGGAGAAAATAATTTTGTAAGGGGTTTTTTTTGTTGTTGTTTTTTTTAAGGAATGGAAGATAGCATGTGATGTTTGTGAATTGACAAGGGGCTTCTAAATTTAGTCTAAGTACTTCTTTCCTGTTAACTTCTTTCTCCATATTGTAACCTTCTTGTTTGCTGTTTTTTCTTACTAGCTTTTTTAATTTTTGATAATCCTTAAATCTTTTCCATTCGTGCTTCTGATTAGCCAATTTTCTTGGACTTTGTTTTGGGTCATCTCCCATCTCTGGCACAGTTGTTCTAGTGTTGCAAACACACTTATGTACTTTGCAGTGTTTGCACGACTGGCTTTCTAATCAGGAAAGTTATTGTTAGTATGTAAATAGTAATATTTGTATTAGTCTAATTTGTAGCTGTATACTTGAAAAATACTTAATAATGTGGATTTATATTCTGATAACATACTTGTGCTCTGATTAATTTAATCTCTTTATTATCAGCCTGCAGGTGTATTTCACTTTGAGGGAACAGTCTATAGCCATCACATAACTCCAGTTGCTACAAAGCATTGTTTAATGGCAGGTATGTATGTGTTTTTAAGAAATTTCCTATGTATTTTGGGGTTATAGTAAAAAGCAAGTAATATTCAGTAGGGTGGTGTTTTCGGTTTTTGTTTTGTTTTGTTTTGCTTTTCCTTCCCTTGTCTTATTTTTACATAATGTCAGTCTTCATAAGATGTAAGGTCATAGGTAAAATAAAATATTTTTGATTAGTCAGATGATGTCAATGAGAATATCACATTTGTTCTTCTGAAATAATGCATCATTCAATTCACCTTCTAGATAAAAATTCCTAGCTATAGTTAGAATTTGAAGGTTATTAGATCCAAACATAATAAATTGTGTAAATGGGGG